>NC_041408.2:91960758-92203258 GCF_900747795.2 Erpetoichthys calabaricus
GATCCTGAAATCTGAGCTCAGCACCTTCAGTATAATTAGATGACTGCGATCAATAGCCTAGCAGTCCCAACGCCGATGTAGACGGATGGCATCATCAACTGGAGAAGAGGCGAGAAGAGGCGAGGCTGTGAACCTCAACAGTAGAACATGAAAGCTTCCTACAATGCTTGGGGTTCTACCATTCCAAAGGCTGTATGTGCACAGACAAGATGGTGGACACATGGAACGCCGAGTCTGTGGGGTTCCTGCCAGACCTCAGCATCTATGACATCTTCTGGAGAGGTTGGTCGCTGAACACAAGTGACCCAACCCCAAATGGGTCATTGTCCCTAAATGCTTGCACCTTCTCAGCAGCACCGGCAGTCCCGACTCTTCTTCTTTACTCTCTACATTGATTTTACAGCCGGTCGTTCTTTTTACTTTATTGTATATAAAGTATAAGGAAAGTATTGTCACCGTCCAAAAATGCAACCTCGAGATTTAGATAGATGGATACTTTATTAATCCCCAAGGGGAAATTCACATGAATTTGGATGAATCTCGATGTTTTAGACCTCCCTGAGTCCGATTTAAAGTCTCTTAGGCAAAGTATTGTAATTGTCCAAAAAATTTGATGTTGAGATTTTGATAAATCTTGATGTTTTAGAACTCTCTGAGTCCAAAAATACCATTTTTGCAATTATGTCTCTGTGTGTGTGTGTGTGTGTGTGTGTGTGTGTAAACACGATAACTTGAGTAGACTTTCACTAAGGTCAACAAAATTTTGCATAAAAGTATTAAGTACAAAACATAGATTTCTATCAACTTTTGAGCTATTTCTGCTAACCAGAAATGGAACTTAACCTGAAACGTTTCCCCAAAAATGTTAAAAATTTGATAATTGCACATCATATTATAGTAAAGCACCACATTCTAAGCTTTTTTTGTCGCTTCGCATTTTTTTCGACAAACACCCGGTTTTCGAGATTATCACAATTTTCCGTTTGATGTTCAGATGGTAACACATGCATGGTTGAGAACGCTTTTCCTTTACGTAAATGAAATTTTGTGTCCAAGTATTACATTACACACATTACTAAAGTCTCTTGCAATGTTTGACCCACTTCCACTGACTGAAAGTGGTAATTTACCGGAATTGTTCGGCAAAATAAAATTATCATGGCAAATTTTTTATTCATGCAGCTGCAGAGTCCGATTTATTCACCTTTACTTTATAATAATTGTTCAATATATTATTAGTTTGATTTGATTTGCTATTGATGGTTCTTTTAATGTACATAATAGAAAAATATAATCCTTGTCTTGCGGTTTTCTCCTCAAATATCCATCCCCATATCTGAGTATACGAGAAACTCGAGGGGAGAGCACTCCTGATTTTCTTTTTTTTCCCTTTTCGCCCGTAGTCATCACGTCACCTGGCGCCTGCGGGGGTCTTAATCCAGCCTTGGTTATCACACCTGAAGTGACACCACTGGAATGCATGACCAGCCATATTTCCCATCAGCCCCCTTGGGCCACTCGGCTACGCTACCGCAACACACTCACAAAAGAGTGTAACGTTTTTACTGCGCACCCCTAACACGCACGGTCACAAGCCCCCTCACTTTCTGCCTACTTCATTGTGTTGTGGGTTGCATTTGAAATGGATCGATTTGACATTTTTTTGCCCCTTATCTACATTCAATGACCCACAATGACCAAAGTGACAACGTGTTTTCAAAGGGGTCTGCAGACGTACTTCAAATCAAAAGTGGAAATCTCTCATTTAGAGGGAGTTGCCGTATTGTTCACAAGTGAAAGGCACTATATAACACCCCACATATGCAGATTCAGACCACAGCAGTGTTGATCCTGACCAAATCGTTTTGAATATCCAAGCTCCAATTGTAACAAATGGAAACATAGGGCATGTCCTCGTAACGTGTCCTTGAATGGTAACGGGTGGCGCAGTGGTAGTGCTGCTGCTTAGCAGTAAGGAGATTGTGGGGTCACTTCCCGGTTCCTCCCTGTGTGGATAGCACTTTGAGTACTAAGAAAAGTGCTATATAAATGTAATGAATTATTATTAAGGGAAGGCGCTATAAAGAGTCACATGTTTGTGCCAGTTCAGTCCACAGCAGCAGTGCTGACCCTGACCAGCTCATTTTCCACACCTGTGTTGACGTTTTAGAAACTGTCAATGGATCTTCTGTACTGTTAGCAAATATCTTAATAAGCTGCCATACACACAAGACTCTGTGGCCAGGCTACCTGCGCGCACTAGGAGGTCTACCCGCATCACAGCTGCCCAATTTCAGCGGCACTGCCTACCTATAGAATGTAAACTACTGGTCCTGCCATTTAAAGCTCTCAATGGCTTTGCTCCTGCTTACTCTTCTGAACTTCTCTATCCTTACAACCCCTTGCGCTTACTCAGATCCTCAGGCTCCAGTCTCCCTTCTGTTCCTGTTATACATGCCCGTCTACTCCTGGGTCAGTCACGACCCACTTTTGGGCCACGGGCCGCCACCCGTGGGTCGCAAATTGCAATTGTTTACATCGGTAGAGGGTTTCAGGGTGTCACAAGGTGGATTGCGGTCGGTTGTCGCTTCGATGTGTGTGCTTGATCAGCCTCCTGCTTTAACACTCGACACTTTTCACCAATGACTCAAAACTGAGCAAAAAGACATAAAACAATACTTTGAACACCAGCTGGGTGAGGAACCCTGGCTGAGATATAACACTGATGATATGCAGGGGTCCCAATAATGGACCATATAGCAAGGCATATTGTGAGACATGGACACTATCAAGTGAGCTGAGATGAAGACTGGACTCCTTCATGTGTGTCTCTTTGGAGAATCCTTGGGTCCCGCTGGTTTGACTTTGTGTTGCTCATGGAGTCCCAAATGAGGCACATGACCTGCATGGTGAGGGAGAGTCAGTTACGGCACTACGGCCATGTGGCGCCATTACCCAAGGGTGATCCAGCTTGTAGGACCCTCATTTTGTGGATCTGAGTGGCTGGACCAGGCCAAGGGATCGCCCACATAACACCAGGTTGTGGCAGAGAGAAGGTCACTTCTGGAGGGTGGGACTGGACCGTGTGTCTGCCTGGGGGGTTACCAATCGGGATCCTGAGCTGTTTTGTCATGTGGTGGGTGTGGCAACAAGGTGTACCAGTGCCTGCTCCCCAACCTGACCTGACCAATAATGGACCATGAAAACACAACACCAAAAAAATGGATCAACACTGGATTAGACTGATCTTTCAGGGCTGCTGCTCTCACACTGTGCAACAATCAACCACGGCATCTCCATGATCGTAGTACACATCCGCTTGTTGCACGTCATCATCCACCTTATTCAAATCTGACCGCCCTGACTCATCAGTTCATGCTTTACAATAATACAAAGTGTGACGCTAAATATTTGAACTTGCTTCACAGTAGTCTGTGTTATTTTAACATTGTTATGCTTGGGTTGTATAACTTTGCTTATCCTTGTTAAATGACCGTGAGTTTATGATGAGCTGCTATGTAAACAAAACATGTTCTTATTATTGCCTCTAAATTGAGAAAGTCTATTGTTCATAAGTGAAAGGCCCTATATAAAACCACATGTCTGCCAGCTATTTATTGTTCATAAGTGAAAGGTGCTATATAAAACCACATGTCTGCCAGTTATGTATTGTTCATAAATGAAAGGCGCTATATAAAACCACATGTCTGCCAGTTATTTATTGTTCATAAATGAAAGGCGCTATATAAAACCACATGTCTGCCAGCTATTTATTGTTCATAAGTGAAAGGTGCTATATAAAACCACATGTCTGCCAGTTATGTATTGTTCATAAATGAAAGGCGCTATATAAAACCACATGTCTGCCAGTTATTTATTGTTCATAAATGAAAGGCGCTATATAAAACCACATGTCTGCCAGTTATTGTTCATAAGTGAAAGGCGCTATATAAAACCACATGTCTGCCAGTAATATACTGTTCACAAGTGAAAGGTGCTATATAAAACCACATGTCTGCCAGTTATTTATTGTTCATAAGTGAAAGGCACTATATAAAACCACATGTCTGCCAGTAATATACTGTTCACAAGTGAAAGGTGCTATATAAAACCACATGTCTGCCAGTTATTTATTGTTCATAAGTGAAAGGCGCTATATAAAACCACATTTGCCAGTTATTTATTGTTCATAAGTGAAAGGCGCTATATAAAACCACATGTCTGCCAGTAATATACTGTTCACAAGTGAAAGGTGCTATATAAAACCACATGTCTGCCAGTAATATATGGTTCACAAGTTCTGAACTGAGGAGTGACATGTGCCCGTCTCAGCTAGCTGAACACTGGTTGAATTATCTGCACTTACTTGGTGACACATGCCAGTGCTCCTGCCAGCAGGGAGTTGCAGTGGTCCTGCTCTGACAAGACCCTGCAATACTGAGAGACAGCATGAACATGGCCAGTGGATGAGAGCTGTTCAATGATCGCTGTACTGAGGGTGACACTGACTGGTTAGTGATAAAGAGCCGAGCTGAACAGCAATGTCATATATGTGGGGATGTCAAGGTGGTCTGTCTTTGCCAGGATGAGCTGAAGGTGGCGCTCCTTCATCCAGGTTGCAATATCAGTGAGACATGCAGAGATTCGAGCTGACGCCACATGGTCCTCTGAAGGGGACCGACAGTTAGAACTTGGGTAATCGTCAGTATTAGAAACAACAAGACTCGATATTGGGGCCTGGAGAGGACTCCGCACTCATCCTTGGGGAACCTCCATACGTGTTGCACCTTTGACTTCATTGTAGGAGCTGCCCAAGAGGTACGACTCAAATCACGCTGAGGGCAGTCCCGGTGATGCCAGGTTCAGAGAGGGTGGCAAAGAGGATCTGGTGGTTGACCGTGAAGGCAGAACAAATAATAATAATAATAATTCATTACATTTATATAGCGCTTTTCTCAGTACTCAAAGCGCTATGACAAGTCGGTTAGTTGTAGCCAGCTGTAACAAGTCTGTAATGGTGGGTACCGCCATCTCGGTTTTTTGGCCCCTCATGAAGCCCGATTATGATCAAGCTATCTGTTCTTAGCTCACCGTGTCCAGCGGAGGGATTTTGGGGGGGGGTGACTCCCTGGACATTCAATTTCCTGAGTATACAAGTCGATGAAAGTGCCCATTGAGTCTTAACTTTTGCCTTCCGGTGATGCAGCCAACAAAAGAAGGAAGGAAGACGCGACGATAAAAAAAAGGAAATGCACCCAGCTGACGGTCTTCCATCTGCAATATGAGAAAGATGAAAGAATTCCGTGGAAAAAAGGCAGCGGCCGCGTCCTCTTCAGCAGACAGGTGACACGAGTCAGTGGACTGGCAGGTCTCCAATGCCCTCCGGGGTCGACTCCCGAGCTTTTTATTTTTTATTTTTGGATTCACTTGTCTCAAACTAATCCGACTGGATAAAAAAAAAACCCGTTTTACTGCTTGAGTGGCTCCAGTTTCATTCCTCGTGTGACTCACAAAGCTCGCCAGTCGCAGCCCGTTGGAACACCAAGTATTTAGCCTCCCCTGCTTCACGTCTAAGTGTAAATGAATGTGTTTTATGTGTGAAATTAATAAATCTAAAACAATAACCACACCATAGTGACACCATAGAAATAGGAACTGCTGGGGTCCTCTCTTTAGTGTTTTGGTTTTCTTTGGAAGAAATAATAAATAGATGGATGGATAGATGGCAGCAGAATACTGTCCCGAGCGTAAATGACATTCCTAAAGAATATCCACATGTACTACATATATAAAATAAACTGCTCAAAAAAATGAAAGGAACACTTCGAAAACCCATCAGACCTCAATGGGGGAAAAAACACTCCTGCTGGCTCTCTCTATGGCTATGGACTGAAATGGTGATGTGTGAGGAACGAGAGGATGGAAATGAAAAGGATCATCTGACAGAAGGACAACCCGAAAATCAAAGGGAAACAATTATGGGCCAGGCAGGCAGGAGAGTCCATTTGTCCGAAATGTCATTACAGCAACTCCATATTGTACTCAGTAGTTTGTATGCCTGACAACGTCCTAATGAGACGACGGATGGTGTCCTGGGGGATCTCCTCCCAGATCTGGACCAGGGCATCACTGAGCTCCTGGACAGACTGAGGTGTCAGATAGACCCAAACATAATGTCCCACCCATAGGTGTTCTATTGGATTGAGGTCAGGCGAGTGAGCGTGGGGTCCGGCCAGTCAATGGGATCGATTCCTTCATCCTCTCGCCACATGAGGCCGGGCATTGTCATGCACCAGGAGGAACCAGCATAGGATCTGACAACGGGTCCAAGGATTTCATCCCGATACCTAATGGCAGTCCTGCGGTGCCGTTTTCTGGCCTGTAGAGGTCTGTCTCTCCCTCCATGGATATGCCTCCCCAGACTGACCATCACTGACCCCCCACCAAACCGGTCATGCTAAACGATGTCACAGGCAGCATAACGTTCTCCACGGCTTCTCCAGACCCTTTCACGTCTGTCCCATGTGCTCAGGGTGAACCTGCTCTCATCTGTGAAAAGCACAGGGCGCCAGTGGTGGACCTGCCAATTCTGGCATTCTATGGTAAATGCCAATCGAGCTCCACGGTGCCCACTAGAGGACGTTGGGCCCTCAGGCCACCCTCATGAAGTCTGTTTGCTCAGAGACATTCACACCAGTGGCCGGCCTGCCTGCTGGAGGTCATTTTGTAGGCTCTGCCAGTGCTCATCCTGTTCCTCGTTGCCCTGCTGATGGGTTAAGGACCTTCTACGAGGAGCCCTGTCCAGCTCTCCTAGAGGAACTCCTGGAATCTCCTCCATGCTGGGAGACACAGCAAACCTTCTGGCAATGACACGTATTGATGTGCCATCATGGAGAAGTTGGACTACCTGTGCCACCTCTGTAGGGTCCAGGTATGGCCTTATGACACCAGTAGTGACACTGACCGTAGCCAAATGCAAAACGAGTGACAAAACAGATGAGGAGGGAAAAATGTCAGTGGCCTCCTCCAGCTGTTAACCCATTCATTCCTGTTTTGGGGGTCGTCTCATTGTTGCCCCTCTAGTGTACCAAAGCAGCTGAAACTGATGAACAAGCCCCTCTGCTACTTCACTGAGCAGATCAACAGCCCACAAGTGTCATTGACTTGATGTGATACTCTCATTACAAAGGGGTCCTTTCATTTTTTTGAGCAGTTTAGAATGCCCGTCCATCTGTCTTTCTATTCCTTTCACAATCCTACAATCCCTTTGACTGACCTGTGTCATGTTCAGGCCCGGGCCAGCACTGGGATGGGAGATCATTTAGGAAAAGCTTGGGTTGCTACTGGAGGCCAGCAGGGGGCGCTCACCCTGTGGTCTGTGTATGGATCCCAATGCCCCCAGTGCAGTAACGGTTGGGGGGGGGAGAGACTGTGCTGTGAAAATTGGGGGCGTCTTTCGGATGAGATGTCAACCTGAGGTCCAGACTCTCTGTGGCCATAAAAGATCCCTGGGCATCCTTTGAAAACAGTTGGCAGTAACCCGATGTCCCACAGCCTGGTAATTCTGGCCCCCTTAATCATCCCCTGTCTCTAATCGGCTCTCTCACCATCTAACAGCTAATGTGTGGTGAGCGTACTGGAACAAAAATGGCTGCCATCACGTCACTTGGGTGGGTGCTGCACATTAGTGGTGGCTGAGGTGGCTCCCCAATCACTGAAACACTTGGGAGTAGTGAGAGAAGCGCTACATAAATATAAAGAATCGTCATTATTATTATTATTATTATTATAGTTGCTCTCTAGAACCAAAAATCTGGACCCTTGGGATTCTGTGGTTTTTTTTTTTGTTTTTGATTGCCTCATAACCTCCTTGACCTTAACTCAGAGAGTAATTCAATGCACTTACGGTCAACCTTGGGGTGACATGTAATGATCCGCTATTCATTTTTAAGCCAGAATCTTTACGCTCGGGACAGTATTCTGCTGCCATCTATCCATCCATCTATTTATTATCCACCACTTATCCGAGGTCGGGTCGCGGGGGCAGCAGCCTAAACAGGGAAACCCAGACCTCCCTCTCCTCGGCCACCTCCTCTGGGAGGACCCCAAGGTGTTCCAAGGCCAGCCGGGAGATATGATCCGTCCAGCATGCCCTGGGTCTGCCCCGTGGCCTTCTCCCAGTGGAACTCGCCCGAAACACCCCCACGCCCTAGGGAGGCGTCCCGGGGGCATCCAAACCAGATGCCTGAACCACCTCAACTGACTCCTCTCAATGTGGAGGAGCAGCGTCTCTACTCCGAGTCTCTCCCGGATAACTGAACTCCTCACCCTCTCTCTAACGGAAGGTCCAGCCACCCTGTGGAGAAAACTCATTTCGGCCGCTTGTATCCGTGATCTTGCTCTTTCAGTCACTACCCAAAGCTCGTGGTCATAGGTGAGGGTAGGAATGTACATCGACTGGTAAATCGACAGCCTCGCCTTTTGGCTCAGCTCTCTCTTCACCACGACAGACCATTGCAGAGCCCACATTACTGCGGATGCCGCACCGATCCGTCTGTCGACCTCCCACTCCATTCTTCCCTCACTCATGAACAAGATCCCGAGATACTTGAACTCCTCCACTTGAGGCAGCACTGTGTTCCCAACCCAGAGAGAGCATTCCACTCTTTTCCAGCAGAGAACCATGGCCTCAGATTTAGAGGTGCTGACTCTCATCCCCGCTGCTTTACACTCGGCTGCAAACCGCTCCAGTGAGAGCTGGAGGTCACTGTCCGATGAAGCCAACAGAACCACGTCATCCGCAAATAGCAGAGACGAGAGGTCACCGAACAAGACCCCTTCCGCTCCTTGGCTGCGCCTAGAAATTCTGTCCATATAACTTATGAACAGAATCAGTCACAAAGGGCAGCCCTGGCAGAGTCCAACCTCAACAGAAAACGAGTCTGACTTATTACTGACAATGCGGACGAAACTCCTGCTCCTCCTGTACAGGGACTAGATGGCTCGTAACAACAAGCCTTGTACCCCGTACTCTCGGAGCACACCCCACAGGATGCTTTGAGGAACACAGTCGAATGCCTCCTCCAAATCCACAAAGCACATGTGGACTAGTTGGGCAAACTCCCATGCCCCCTCCAGGATCCTGGCCAGGGTGTAGAGCTGGTCCAGTGTTCCACGGCCGAGACGGAATCCGCATTGTTCCTCTTGAATCCGAGATTCAACTATCGACCGAACTCTCTTCTCCAGCACCCCAGAATAGACCTTACCGGGGAGGCTGAGGAGTATGATCCCCCTATAGTTGGAGCACATCCTTTGGTCCCCCTTCTTAAAAAGGGGGACCACCACCCCGGTTTGCCAATCCTGAGGCACTGCCCCTGATGTCCATGAGATGCTGCAGAGACGTGTCAACCAGGACATCCCCACAACATCCAGAGCCTTGAGGAACCCAGAGTGAACCTTGTCCACTCCAGGGGCCCTGCCACCTCGGACCTTTTTAACTACCTCGGTGACCTCAGCCCCCACCCCACCGAAGTCCTCCAGGTCTGCTTCCTCTAAGGAAGACATGCTGGTGGGATTGAGAAGATCCTCGAAGTATTCCTTCCACTGGTCAATAACATCTACAGTTGAAGTCAGCAGGGCCTCATCTCCACTGTACACAGTGCTGGTGGAGTGGATAAAATGCTGCCATCTAGTGGATAAAATAAAATGATGCTACAAAACGAATCAGGAATATTCCAATGCATTTTGCCTTTCTAAGGTAACTCTTTAATCTTCATGAGTGGGGCATCACCTCCACTAAAAACACAATGGCAGACAAGAAGCCATAAAGGCAGTTTCAGAACAAACTGAAGCCGAACCTTCGCTCAGATTAAGTCATAGTGATGACGATGTTTATTGGTCATCAGATGTCGACGTGGAGAGTGAAATGGGTGCGTGATACGGCACTGCACCACCGTGATATGGTATCCTGAACCTTGTCACGTGGTGCAGCAGTAGCTGCACGGCACAAAGGCCAAATAATTGTAATCGAGTGCAAGGACAAGCAAGATGTTGTAAGCAGGGCTCACAATGTCAGGGAAATGCAGAAGTCAAAAAGCCTCGTGCTGTGGTAGCCCACAATAACATAAGGGGTGCGTCAATCATGCGGGTGAAGCACTGACATCCTATACCTTCTAACTGAAAAAGAATATAAAGAAAAGCGCACAAAGAAACACGCATGTCATTGGAGCATCGGGGTGTGCGTTGGTGACCATCTCAAAATGGGTCACTCCTATAGGGTTACCAGATCTCCGGCATGTCCTCCTTCTCGCCGTTGTGTCCTCCGCCCGACAGGCGTTGCCTAAAAAGGTGAAAATGCTTTCATCAATCACTGACTTGACCGTGTTATTGGCTGAAATCGCACGCAATCATCTATTCCTGGTGTGGTGGGTGGCCGGCTAAATATTCCGGCCCTCACCCCCAGGCCACCAGATGGAGCTCTCCCAACAGCGTGGACGTTCCCCGAATTCCAGCAGGGCCTCATAGACTTTGTAGTTTATATGCACAGCCCTGCTGGATACCATGGGGACCACCAGGAGTCGCTGTGGGGAGGCTGCCGGACTCTTACTTGCCCTATAACCCGGAGGTGCGTCATGATCACATGACAAGAGGAAACGACGTGCTTCCGGGTTGAAGAAAGAAGCTTTTTATCCGACCCGGAAGTGTTCATGATCACATGGACAGAAGGGAGAAACACTTCTGGGTCAGGGACTATATAAAGGACTCTGGGAAACCAGTACGCTGAGCTGAGCTGAGAGGCAGGGTGGCGAAGTGTCTGGGAGTGTGGAGGATTGATTAGTGTATTGTTTATTGATTATATGAGTATTGTGGAGTGGAGGTGCTTTGTGCACTTTATTAGTGTCCAAATAAATAATTCTTGGACTTTTACCTGGTGTCTGGAGTCGAGTCAGAGGGTTCAAGAGGACGGCAAGGGCCTCAATCTGCGACACTGGGCACAACGAAAGAGCATTTTCCTTGATCAATGCCCAGTGGACTAAAGAACAAAATAGACTCTCTGTTGAGTCTGTCAATTATAAGAACGTTTCTTGTCTGGAGTTCCAGATCTGTGTTGCTGGGAACGATGAACTGCTGTGAAAAGTCGACTCGACTGGAAAAAATAGGAAACTGCATAGTTCTACTTATAACTTTTTAATTTTGATGACTCAGTTTGTGACCTGTCAAATTAGTTGTTTTTAAAGTTTTCATTGTAACACTCGGTTCACACTGTGGGTTGTGAATAGAACGGGGTGCGTACTCCTTTGTCCTCCTTTATGACCTTCGGTGTCCTCCTTTGGGTTCGCAGGTATCTGGTAACCCAAGTCACACCACGTCCTTGATTTAAAATTTAACGGAGACCCTTAAAATGACATGTAATACTGTCAGGTTATCACTGGGGGGGGGGGGGGTCTTTTATTTTGAAATGCATACCTACTGTTTGAGACGCGAGACCGTAGCGCCAGGCTACAGAATTTTGGGGTCTTTTACATGTCATTTTAAGGGTCTTCGACTGAATAAAAAGGTAAAATATCCATCCATCCATCCTCTTCCGCTTATCCGAGGTCGGGTCGCGGGGGCAGCAGCTTGAGCAGAGATGCCCAGACTTCCCTCTCCCCGGCCACTTCTTCCAGCTCTTCCGGGATAATCCCGAGGCGTTCCCAGGCCAGTCGGGAGACATAGTCCCTCCAGCGTGTCCTGGGTCTTCCCCGGGGCCTCCTCCCGGTTAGACGTGCCCAGAACACCTCACCAGGGAGACGTCCAGGAGGCATCCTGATCAGATGCCCGAGCCACCTCATCTGACTCCACTCGCTGTGGAGGAGCAGCGGCTCTACTCTGAGACCCTCCCGCATGACTGAGCTTCTCACCCTATCTTTAAGGGAGAGCCCAGACACCCTGCAGAGGAAACTCATTTCTTGTATTCGCGATCTCGTTCTTTCGGTCACTACCCATAGCTCATGACCATAGGTGAGGGTAGGAACATAGATCGACTGGTAAATTGAGAGCTTTGCCTTACGGCTCAGCTCCTTTTTCACCACGACAGACCGATGCAGAGCCCTCATCACTGCAGACGCCACACTGATCCGCCTGTCGATCTCACGCTCCATTCTTCCCTCACTCGTGAACAAGACCCCGAGATACTTGAACTCCTCCACTTGGGGCAGGATCTCGCTACCAACCCTGAGAGGGCACTCCACCCTTTTCCGGCTGAGGACCATGGTCTCGGATTTGGAGGTGCTGATTCTCATCCCAGCCGCTTCACACTCAGCTGCGAACCAATCCAGAGGCAAAATATCTGTTATAAAATACACACAGACCTTGAAATAAATCAATTTTGGATTGATGTCTGTTTTAGTTTTTTATGCAGTTGACTTTACATTGGGGTAAGATATGTGTTACTTAAAAAAAGGAAATAAAAATAATCAGTAATATCCATAAGAAATGTACAGACAGTTCCAAAATTCACAAGTAGTGATCTTTATATTGGTGCCGACTTTACAATCATGGCCGAAATTATTGGCACCCCTGGAATTTTCCCAGAAAATTATTGCAATTACAAATGTTTTGGTATACACACGTTTATTTCCCTGTGGTGGGCTGGCGCCCTGCCCAGGGTTTGTGTCCTGCCTTGCGCCCTGTGTTGGCTGGGATTGGCTCCAGCAGACCCCCATGACCCTGTAGTTAGGATCTAGTGGGTTGGATAATGGATGGATGTTTATTTCCTTGATGTGCATTGGAACAACACAAAAAAACAGAGAAAAAAAGCCAAATCTGACATCACGTCACACAGAACTCCAAAAATGGGCCAGACAAAATTATTGGCACCCTTTCAAAATTGTGGGTAAATCGTTTTATTTCAAGCATATGATGCTCATTTGAACTCACCTGTGGCAAGAAACAGGTGCTGGCAATACAGCAATCACACCTGAAGCCAGTTAAAATGGAGAAACGTTGACTCAACCTTTCTGTTGTGTGTCTGAGTGTGCCACACTAAGCATGGAGAACAGAAAGAAGAGCAGAGAATTGTCTGAGGACTTGAGAACAAAAATTGTGGAGAAACATCAACAATCTCAAGGCTACAAGTCCATCTCCAGAGATCTTCATGTTCCTTTGTCCACTGTGCACAACATAATCAAGAAGTTCACAACACATGGCACTGTAGCTAATCTCCCTGGACGTGGACGGAAGAGAAAAATTGATAAAAGACTGCAACGAAGGATAGTCCGAATGGTGGATAAACAACTCCAATCAACTTCAAAACATATTCAAGCTGTTCTGCAGACTCAGGGTCAAACAGTGTCAGCTTGAACTATCCGTCGACATCTGAACGAAATGAAACGCTATGGCAGGAGAGCCAGGAGGACCCCACTGCTGACACAGAAACATAAAAAAGCCAGACTGGAGTTTGCCAAAATGTACTTGAGGAAGCCAAAATCCTTCTGGGCAAACGTCTTGTGGACAGATGAGACCAAGGTAGAGCTTTTTGGTAAAGCTCATCATTCTACTGCTTACAGAAAACGGAATGAGGCCTACGAAGAAAACAACACAGTAGCTACAGTCAAACATGGTGGAGGTTCTAAGATGTTTGGGGGATGTTTTGCTGCCTCTGGCACTGGATGCCTTGACTGTGTGCAAGGCATCATGAAATCTGAAGACTACCAAAAGATATTGGGGCACAATGTAGGGCCTAGTGTCAGAAAGCTGGATCTGTGTCAGAGGTCATGGGTGTTCCAGCAGGACAATGACCCCAAACATACCTCTAAAAGCACCCAGAAATGGTTGAAGACAAAGCGCTGGAGAGTTCTGAAGTGGCCAGCAATGAGTCCGGATCTAAATCTGATTGAACACTTACGGAGAGATCTCAAAATTGCTGTTGGGAGAAGGCGCCCTTCAAATCTGAGAGACCTTGAGCAGTTTGCAAAAGAAGAGTTGTCGGAAATTCCAGTTGAGAGGTGTAACAAGCTTGTTGATGGTTATACTGTAGGAAGCGCTTGATTTCAGTTATTTTTTTCCAAAGGGCGTTCAACCAAATATTAAGTAGAAGGTGCCAATAATTTTGTCTGGCCCATTTTTTGAGTTCTGTGTGACATAATGTCAGATTTGGCTTTTTTTCTCTGTTTTTTGTGTTGTTCCAATGCACATAAAGGAAATAAACGTGTGGATACTAAAACATTTGTAATTGCAACAATTTTCTGGGAAAATTCCAGGGGTGCCGATAATTTCGGCCATGACTGTATGTGTATTTTGCACCCATTTCGGACCAATCTCGGACTTTTATGGCGCTTTAAGAGTTATTTTTTTTTTGATTTTTACAAAACTAGGGACATTTTGCGAAGAGATTGCGGTAAAATGTGATTTCTTTTCCATAGTTGGTGTTAATGACATTGCTCTTTTTTGTTTCGGGGCTATGAAGTCTCAAAGTCAAAGAATGTCGAACGTCAAGTTAACTTCACGTCGGCCCTCCGCGGTGCTGCGAAGTAAAGAAGACCAGAAGGCGTCAACCGCTTTAATCAACGCTGATAACCCGATTAAAACCAAACGTGACGTCGCTACTCATCGGTTTAATCTGGCACTGCAAAAATGTAGTCAAGAAACAATTAACACATAGGCATACGAAGTATGTGAAGTAAAGCTAAATGGCTGAAATTCCCACCTTCTTTGGAGTATTAAGATGACATTTTCTTCCAGTCTAGATGCTGGAGTAATTTGAAGCGTGGGGGGTAGATATTCGATCTTGGCAAACCTGCTATGGTTCTACTTTTTGAATTATTTAACTGTATAATACGAAGTGACCTGTTTTAATGTAAGCGCCTTTTCAATGAAGTTTAGTTAAAGCTGCCGTCCATTCGCGGACAACGGGCCCTCAATGAATGACAGCAAATTCTAGCCAATGAAATCCACAGAATAAGTCACTGACAAGAATGGGGCTTTGACATTCGCTCTCGGCTCTAGCAGAGAACGCTGACTGATGGAAAAACTGACCAATGAAATCCATAGGTTCAGACGGCGGCGGAGAGCGCACTTACACATGCGCACTAATCAATGCGCGTTCCACCCAAATTCACAACCGCGCTGTTTTAAATAACATTTAAAAAATATCTGCATTTTATTTGCCGATCAGTTTATCCACAAAATGAGAGTTAGTAAAGACTTCCAAACTATTATTTACTCATTAATTACCATAATTCTTTTATATACTCTATCAAAATATTAAAAATAGTAGTTGGTATCCAAATATAAATGTATTTAATATGTACATATACAGTGTAAATATGTTATGTATGACAATATTCCCCTGGCATTATATTATTTTTTTAATATTTTGTATTATGTTTATTTTATTATTTGTATTGTAATGATATATAAATGATAATAAAAAATAATAAATATGCCGGCGAAAAAAACTCTCTACGTACATTATGCACAAAGACTAGTGTGGTGAAAATCAAAATTAAAATGACAGAAATAGTTTCCTTTTCGTGATTGTTTTGGTTTAGTTCTAGTTTTCAGACCATTTGTGATTTTTATTTTAGTTTTAGTTAATGAAGTGATCATTTTTTTCCACAATGACATATTTAGTTTTAGTTGTCGTTAATGGGACTAACACTGCCACTGCCCAAAAGAGGCAAAGGGAAAAAATCAAAGTCAAGGAACAAAAAAGGATTTTAGAAAACGAACACTAGGGGTTAGTTGAACTGTTGATAGATTTTTTAAGAACGCCCATGTCATTCCCGATGCGCGCGCATGCGGAGTGAAACCCTACTGCGTCGCACACTGTAGGGTGCGGCCCGATCTGATTTACGCATGCGTGAATGTCAAACCTGGGCCGGTTTGTCACACCCCGCATGCCCTTAATGAAGGGGAAAAATTCCACTTTACAGAGCGACATCAAGACATCACTGACACACCTGAACTGGTCACCGCTCGGAGCGTCACGTAAACAATGAAGATGAGACGTTAATTAGAATAAACCTTTTCAAATTAAGTCAAAATAAAACAAACCACCGAAATAATTTACTCAATATACAGTAAAAATATATAATTTGAATAAAATGATACTTAAAAAGTTGCCTTAAAACTCTGCACTTCGCTGTTAAGTTGCTGGTATTGGTTTGCTTACTCTTGAAATTGTTTGCCAGAGGGTTTTGCCTTTCAGGCGTTATGTCAGATAGACAGACGACAGGTAAAGCACTTTAAAGGCAGACAGCGAGTATTTCATCGGATAGAACAACAGATTTGTATTTGCTGCATTACGTCAGTGTCTGATCCACAGTGGCTGTTCACACCTCTTTATTTATTTCAGATTATCGGAGGTGCTGTTTGGATCCTGGTGGCCATCACTAAAGTTAGCATTCAGATCAACCAAGGCTGGGTGATGTTTACCTCGATTTTTCTTTTTTTCTTCTCCCTGCTGTTTCTGATTGGCCTGTTCATCGGATTTCAGAAGGGGGCACACTTTTGGAAAGTCCTGGTAGGTGTTGTCATGTTCATCATGGAAAATGAGAAAATAAAAGTAATAAGAGTAAAAAAAGATGGCAAAATGAATAAATACAGGCACAACTTCCAGTTCGCTCGGTGTAATGATGTGCTGTTGAGAAGCACAGAGTGTCATTTTGGTGGTTGTCCATGATATGGACAATGTCCTCGCAGTGATTTTCTACTCTAATCCATTAGGCAGAAACTAAGCTCTTAGCACAGGCCTGACATGTCCTGGACCTCCTGAACCCCAAAGCCCCTTGTGGCAGTGGTGAGCACAACTCTGGGCAGGGCAGCCATCCATCCAAAACTGAGTGCCATTATGAACAAAGCTGCACATCCTCTCTGTGACACATCAACACTGAGGACCATCAGCCAACAAATTATTCAGCAGAAGTGGGTGAAGAAACACGACTGGGGGTCCTTTATACCAACAGCAATACAGCTGTATAGCGCCTTGCAGTGTCTGGGACTGCCAAGTCAGACTTTTTTACATTTCTTCCATTTTAGTCATTCTGGTATGTGTTCACACTATGGTGTGTGTGTCTATCTATCTATCTATCTATCTATCTATCTATCTATCTATCTATCTATCTATCTATCTATCTATCTATTATATAGTGCCTTTCATATCTATCTATCTATCTATCTATCTATCTATCTATCTATCTATCTATCTATCTATCTATCTATCTATTATATAGTGCCTTTCATATCTATCTATCTATCTATCTATCTATCTATCTATCTATTATATAGTGCCTTTCATATCTATCTATCTATCTATCTATCTATCTATCTATCTATCTATCTATCTATCTATCTATCTATTATATAGTGCCTTTCATATCTATCTATCTATCTATCTATCTA
This sequence comes from Erpetoichthys calabaricus, assembly GCF_900747795.2. NCBI lineage: Eukaryota > Metazoa > Chordata > Cladistia > Polypteriformes > Polypteridae > Erpetoichthys > Erpetoichthys calabaricus. The sequence continues at coordinate 91,978,141 of NC_041408.2, forward strand.
TCTATCTATCTATCTATCTATCTATCTATCTATCTATTATATAGTGCCTTTCATATCTATCTATCTATATCTATCTATTATATAGTGCCTTTCATATCTATCTATCTCTATCTATCTATTATATAGTGCCTTTCATATCTATCTATCTATCTATCTCTATTATATAGTGCCTTTCATATCTATCTATCTATATCTATCTATTATATAGTGCCTTTCATATCTATCTATCTATCTATCTATCTATCTATCTATCTATTATATAGTGCCTTTCATATCTATCTATCTATCTATCTATCTATCTATCTATCTATCTATTATATAGTGCCTTTCATATCTATCTATCTATCTATCTATCTATCTATCTATCTATCTATCTATCTATCTATTATATAGTGCCTTTCATATCTATCTATCTATCTATCTATCTATCTATCTATCTATCTATCTATTATATAGTGCCTTTCATATCTATCTATCTATATCTATCTATTATATAGTGCCTTTCATATCTATCTATCTCTATCTATCTATTATATAGTGCCTTTCATATCTATCTATCTATCTATCTCTATTATATAGTGCCTTTCATATCTATCTATCTATATCTATCTATTATATAGTGCCTTTCATATCTATCTATCTATCTATCTATCTATCTATCTATCTATCTATCTATCTATCTATCTATCTATCTATTATATAGTGCCTTTCATATCTATCTATCTATATCTATCTATTATATAGTGCCTTTCATATCTATCTATCTATCTATCTATCTATCTATCTATCTATCTATCTATCTATCTATCTATCTATCTATCTATCTATTATATAGTGCCTTTCATATCTATCTATATCTATCTATTATATAGTGCCTTTCATATCTATCTATCTATCTATCTATCTATCTATCTATCTATCTATCTATCTATCTATCTATCTATCTAGCGCCTTTTCCCCCACCTGTCTCACTGTCTCACTTCAGAGTGTGTGTGGGGGTCCCACAAAGTGGGTGCTCTGCTCAATGCTTGTAGAACACCTGGGGGTGTCCTTTTCTTTTTTTGCAGAGCCCCTCTCCGTTACGATGCGATTCGTCTTTTTAAGATACGCTTATCCTAAGTAATAACATTCTTCACGGCTGACTTATTGCGTATTCCACAGTACCAGCATTAGATTTCAGTGCTCACCCAAGTGAGTAGTAAGGGGGCTCTCCTAACTATCACAAGGTATTTCGCTTACTGTTTCATAAATCCATAATTTAAAGATTTAATAAAGAAAATAATGCGGCACAGATTGTTTTTTTGGAAGGACTGACTGCACCACTCACCTTGTGGGGAGACCACACCACACCACTGGACCGGTGGGCTGCGCAGGCCATTGCAGTAAACCGACGTCACTGTTTGAGTTTGTGGGGTCAGCTTGAGGAACTGAAATCTTGTAGTTCACTGGGCACTGTAACTCCCAGCAAAGCATGATGATTGGTCTTCAGAGACTGTCAATCAAAAATGAATGATGCCATCAATTTATCTGTATGAATAAACTGGAAGTGGGGGTGAAGTTGCTGCTCTCTGACATTACTAACTTGATAGCCTAAGTCAAGTGGTTTATTTATTAAAAGCAGACTAATAAAGATTGACTTTATCCATTTTTTTCCCTATAGGATGTGATTTATCACGCCATTGCTGCTGGCATGTATTTCAGTGCTGCTGTCCTTCAGGCGAACGCTACAGTGGTGTATCAATATGGCGGATGGGCTTCTACTTCTGAATATAAGCTCAATGTCGCCGCCACAGTAAGTTCAACTTCCTTCTTTATCGGGTGGCCATGTTTGGACTTCTTGTCAGTTTATCCCAATTGTCTCAGCTCCGCCCCTTGTCCTGTCCCAGCTCCGCCTCTCATCCTTCATCATTCATGCTCTCTGGCTCCTCCTATCTCTGTTTGTTGCTATGCAACGCTTACTAATCAGCACTCACATGAAGGGGCAGCAGAAATAAAAACGCATGGCATTGCTTGGGCGCTGTCTGCATTGTGGTGGCTTTCACGGTGGCTGACGACTTTTGGGGATTTCTCAGGTAGGAACTGTGCACACCTCTTACAGTATATGGAAGATTGTTTGCACCAAAATTAAAAGCAGTCCAATATGTTGCAATACATCTGCTTGACTTTAAGTAACAACACACGATCTGTGGACATGAATTAAAATGCAACACGCTTTTGTATTGCATTTCAAACTGACGTGCTGTAGGGAAAAGCCATCGATCAGTTGGTTGTTATGTTTGTAATTAGGAAACGAAGAACGGCTGCAAAATGAAACGCACCACATGACCAGGCATGGCACTGCAATGTCATTAACGCGCTTTCATGTTGGCACAAATAATTAGACATAAATAAGTGAAAGACCTGTGTGTGTGTGAGTGTATGGAGCAGTCCACTCTGCTCACGCTCAACCACAGCCACTAGATGGCGCTTGCATGCACCTCACGTCTCACTCCGAAAGACCGCCACGCAACAACGACGTTGTGCTAAGATGAAGAGACACAGCGTCGAAACAAAGCAAACGTGCAAGTGACACGCCACAGCAATGGAGGGCAAGGCTGGAAGTTTTCATTAAATACATCGTCTAGCTGGAGGGGTTTCCTCAAGACAAAGATTAGTAGGACGGCTAAAGTGTGGCATCGCCAGTGTCGTCTTATGAGTGCCAGTGGGGCAGCAAACACAGGAGGGTCCGCGTCCTCCACACCGGGTCATTCTTAAGAGTCCGCTGACGTCTCTCCAAGTTCACAAAAAGAGCAAAACTGACTGCTAGGGGGTCTTCGGGTTGTTTTTTGTCTCAAAGACCACACACTGCTAGTCTCCCATAACGGCATACGGCAAGTGGAACTTTTAACAAGGAATACAGAAGGGGCTCGGTATTGGGACTCCATTTATTTTGAATTTTTCATCGCATTCATTTAGTGTGTTTTCACCCCGTTTTGTGACTGTTTAGGGGTTTTGGACTATGGGGGGGGGGGGGGGGTCTATTTATCTAACTTCCCCCAGTCCTTCCAGTATGGTGATGTCCTGGCAGGGAGAGGACCCAGCTGTCCATCACAAACGTATATGCAGAGGTGGGCAAAAGTAGATTTACTGTTGTGACTATACGAGTTTATTCTAATATTATTATTTATTGTATAATTAATGTATTATTTATTTGTATTGTTTGTCTTTCCTCTTAAAGCTATTAAGTTAATAAAGCTATTGTCATAATCATTACCTGCATGTCTGCAAACCTTCTTTTGCCCACCCCTGTATATATTATATATACGTATGTACAGTCTATATATAGTATGTTGTGAGGGACCAACAGACGTCCCTGCCAAGATGGGTGCTGCTCCCTTACCTGGCCCAGTGGGTACGAAGCACAGCTAGGGAGCTGTGATATTCTCCTACTGTGCCAGGACAAGGCTGCAGGAGGAGGTTGGCATTCTAGAAACCACAGAGCAACACCCAGGATGGACTGAGAAACAATGGGCGATGTACGTCCTCCTTTACATGGGATGGCAGCATCCCATCTGGAGGACCCCAGTATGGACTCCCACAGGGCAGCATGGGAGTTGTGGTCTGAGAGGTCTGCCCTAACGGGTTCTGTGGGGGGGGGGGCACCAGGGGGGAGCTCTGGAATACTGATGGCATAAGGACAATTGAGGGTCCTTGCCAGACCTGGAAGTGCTTCCCGGGGGTAATTGAGCGCTCCTGGGTCTGGAGTTAAAACTGAGCCCCCCCCCACTCCATTCGGGGTCAAAATTGGGACGAAGGTGATGAGAGTTCATGGGAGATGAAGGAGGAGACGCTTAATGCCTGTTGTGAATAAAACCATGAGGACTGACATGAAGTTGTGTCAGGGGTTTAAGGTGCTGCGACTCCCCCTACAGGCCACTCTCTCTCTCTCTCTCTCTCTCTCTCTCTATATATATATATATATATATATATACAGTGGTGTGAAAAACTATTTGCCCCCTTCCTGATTTCTTATTCTTTTGCATGTTTGTCACACAAAATGTTTCTGATCATCAAACACATTTAACCATTAGTCAAATATAACACAAGTAAACACAAAATGCAGTTTTTAAATGATGGTTTTTATTATTTAGGGAGAAAAAAAATCCAAACCTACATGGCCCTGTGTGAAAAAGTAATTGCCCCCTTGTTAAAAAATAACCTAACTGTGGTGTATCACACCTGAGTTCAATTTCCGTAGCCACCCCCAGGCCTGATTACTGCCACACCTGTTTCAATCAAGAAATCACTTAAATAGGAGCTGCCTGACACAGAGAAGTAGACCAAAAGCACCTCAAAAGCTAGACATCATGCCAAGATCCAAAGAAATTCAGGAACAAATGAGAACAGAAGTAATTGAGATCTATCAGTCTGGTAAACGTTATAAAGCCATTTCTAAAGCTTTGGGACTCCAGCGAACCACAGTGAGAGCCATTATCCACAAATGGCAAAAACATGGAACAGTGGTGAACCTTCCCAGGAGTGGCTGGTCGACCAAAATTACCCCAAGAGCGCAGAGACGACTCATCCGAGAGGTCACAAAAGACCCCAGGACAACGTCTAAAGAGCTGCAGGCCTCACTTGCCTCAATTAAGGTCAGTGTTCACGACTCCACCATAAGAAAGAGACTGGGCAAAAACGGCCTGCATGGCAGATTTCCAAGACGCAAACCACTGTTAAGCAAAAAGAACATTAGGGCTCGTCTCAATTTTGCTAAGAAACATCTCAATGATTGCCAAGACTTTTGGGAAAATACCTTGTGGACTGATGAGACAAAAGTTGAACTTTTTGGAAGGCAAATGTCCCGTTACATCTGGCGTAAAAGGAACACAGCATTTCAGAAAAAGAACATCATACCAACAGTAAAATATGGTGGTGGTAGTGTGATGGTCTGGGGTTGTTTTGCTGCTTCAGGACCTGGAAGGCTTGCTGTGATAGATGGAACCATGAATTCTACTGTCTACCAAAAAATCCTGAAGGAGAATGTCCGGCCATCTGTTCGTCAACTCAAGCTGAAGCGATCTTGGGTGCTGCAACAGGACAATGACCCAAAACACACCAGCAAATCCACCTCTGAATGGCTGAAGAAAAACAAAATGAAGACTTTGGAGTGGCCTAGTCAAAGTCCTGACCTGAATCCAATTGAGATGCTATGGCATGACCTTAAAAAGGCGGTTCATGCTAGAAAACCCTCAAATAAAGCTGAATTACAACAATTTTGCAAAGATGAGTGGGCCAAAATTCCTCCAGAGCGCTGTGAAAGACTCATTGCAAGTTATCGCAAACGCTTGATTGCAGTTATTGCTGCTAAGGGTGGCCCAACCAGTTATTAGGTTCAGGGGGCAATTACTTTTTCACACAGGGCCATGTAGGTTTGGATTTTTTTTTCTCCCTAAATAATAAAAACCACCATTTACAAACTGCATTTTGTGTTTACTTGTGTTATATTTGACTAATGGTTAAATGTGTTTGATGATCAGAAACACTTTGTGTGACAAACATGCAAAAGGATAAGAAATCAGGAAGGGGGCAAATAGTTTTTCACACCACTGTATATATATATATATATATATATATATATATATTTATATGTATGTATATATATTTTATTTAGTGGTTTCCCTTTATAAGTAACTCCCGTCACCTGAACCCTTGTTTTTTTGTGTGTCTGCAGGTGCTCTCCTTCATCGTCACGCTAATTTACGTTGCCCACACCGCACTTTCCTTCCAAAGAGCGAAATGAGGAATACCCAGGGATCAGGAATGACGCCAACGCTGAAACGCACCCATGGAAACACATCAGTTTGTTTAATTTTTTTTATTTAGATCTGCAATGAGACTCTGCTTTGTACCGAGATTCATAAACGAAGAAATGCATCAAGACAACCCTAAAGGACGCCTGGCCAATGTCAGCCCTTCAGTCCGACGCAACTCTTCGTTTCTTTTTTGCCCAAAACAGGAAGCAAGTGAGAGGATTGAAGAGGAATTCAATTACACGGTAATAATAACAGCAATGAGAACAGAAGTTTCAGTCATTTCTGGAAACAATGATGTCCCACTGATGTAAAAAATGGAGACACTTCATGATGAAAATGCTTTGTCTGTTTTCCCAATTCTGTGCACATCTCTTAAATCTCTGCTTATAAAAAATGCCTCATTAATGGAGAAAGCTGACCTTGACGTGCATGTGGGGGGGACGTCACATGACGCAGGACCGCCGTATTCAAGTGCCATGTCGGCTGTGTCTGCTGGTGTTGGGGATGTGGCCTATGCTTAGGGAGCCACGCCCACTCAGAAGGGGAGGGGTCTGTATGTTCAGTTTGTTTGATTACTTGAAGTTGACATTTTTGAGATTACTGTACATATCTACATAGTGTGGAGACAGACAGGCGGACACCGATGGTTTACAACACCACACACGTTTATTGTCCGTATTTATAATATTTACACAGTCCCAAAGCACACAACCCAGTGCCCCTGCCCCAAGCACCCTCAGTTCAGGCCTCTCTATAGTCCTGTCCTTCCTTCACCGCCTCCACTCTTCTCATCTGAGCTTCGTTCTCTTCCACCCGACTCCAGCTGACGAATGGAGGGAGGTGGCCCCTTTTAAGTCCAGCCGGATCTGCTCCAGGTGTCTCCTGAGAAGCTTCCTGGTGTGGCAGAAGCACTCCGGGTGTCCCTGGTATTCCTTCTGCCAGCACCCCCGGGTGTGGCAGAAGTGCTGAAATCCAGGGCTTCACAGGGGTCCGGGTGCCCCCTGGCAGTGACCATGGGCCCCTATAGGGTTGAGTTTCCATGCTCCGTTCCCGTGGCCCCCATACAAACCAGGGCGGCTGCTCTCTCATGGTCTGGAGGAGGCATAGTCCCTCTTCCGGCCCTTCCAGGCGTCCCAGCTGGGTACCACCCCCAGCCACCCGCCACAATAGACACTGCTGAACCTCTCTCAGCCAGATTTGTTATAGGAGAAGACCACTGGCTAGATTTCCTTTTGAAACTTAGCAAGTGCCCCCAGAAGCAGCATGGTATAACTGCCAGTGTGTGTGTGTGTAAATCCACCTTAATAAAAAGATAGAAGTGCCTGTGTTTTTGTTCAGTTTCCATATTTCTGTCATTTCAATAGGTGGTGCATCATAAACATATGTAATAATAAAAAGCACTGCTTTTTCCATTTTGACAGATGGCACATCGCAATCATTAATATTGCTTTTACAAATCCCATACCAAATGCCCAAATAACAGAGACATATGTATTGCATTTGCCATTCCAACAGATGGCACATCACAAACCATATGTGATAGTAAAAAACATTGCTTTTGGCATTTCGACAGATGGCACATTACAAACATTAACACTGCTTTTATGAATCCCATACCAGATACCCAAATAACAGAGACATATGCATTGCATTTGTCATTCCAACAGTTGGAACATCACAAACATATCTTAATACATAATTCACCTGCCTCCTCACTCACTCACTCACTCATGTCCATCCGAAGCCGAATGTGCAGTCGCCTTCTGCGCAGCTGCCCGAAAAACCTTACGAGACCGACATCCAACCCCAACGTGGCGGCAGGCGGCGGATTTACGGCCGCAAAAATTCAAAGAGAAAGGCGACTTCGGTTACAGCTCAAGGCCTAATTACGTATTCATTCAATACACCTATATCAGGTTTGTGGTGCTTATACTTATTACTATTCCATATTGTACTGGAACATTCATCATTCAATATTATACTATAGGCCTGGAAAATTCATCAACTAACAGTACAAGCCTGTACAGTAATGAGTAAAGTGGACTACAATCATTACAAAACAACTTCTTCATTCCTTATCATTTGTTCTTCATACACTGCTGACACAAACTCGTGCCCGTTTCATCTTAGGTTGTCGAAACGGGCTCTTTGTCTAGTGTAATAATAAAAAGCAAAGCTTTTGGCATTTTGACAGATGGTGCATCACAAACATTAACACTGCTTTTACAAATCCCATACCAAATGCCCAAATAACAGAGACATATGTATTGCATTTGCCATTCCAACAGATGGCACATCACAAACCATATGTGATAGTAAAAACATTGCTTTTGGCATTTTGACAGATGGTGCATCACAAACATTAACACTGCTTTTACCAATCCCATACCAGATACCCAAATAACAGAGACATATGCATAGCATTTGTAATTCCAACAGTTGGCACATCACAAACATATGTAATAATAAAAAGCAATGCTTTTGGCATTTTGACAGATGGTGCATCACAAATATCAACAATGCTTTCATAAATCCCATACCAAATGACATATACAGTCAGAGACATATGCATTACATTTGTCATTCCAACAGATGGCACATCACAAACGTGTAATAATAAAAAGCATTACTTTTGGCATTTTGACAGATGGCGCTTCACAAACATTTGTAGCAATGCATTTTATTATTGCAAACATTTGCCATCGGTTGGAATGACAAATGCAAGACTTTTTACTACTACTTGAATTACAAAATTCATTCCAATAGATGGTTCACTCCAAATGTTTACAGTGAGGTCTGCACACCACACCCTGAACTCCTACTTCTTTAGTTTGATGTTCAACTTCTCAGCGGTCAGGTTTGAGGTTCTCAACATACAAAAGAAAGGGCCAAGAAAGTCACAGGTGGATATATGGTCATGTGAAAAAATAAGTGCACCCCATGGAAACTGTTGACTTTTTTCAAAGTATTTGAACAGGCAAACAGAAGACCTTCACGCAAGCTGTGCCTACAGAGAGGGGTGGTCTACTTGCACAGATGACACATCAGACTGACATGGTGTATTCGTTCTCATGATCTAAATGAACGATTTGTCACCTGGAAAAAGCAAGTGCACTCCTACAATAATCACCACTTCAAATCCATCAAATGAGAATCGGGCGTTCCGGATGAGGTGCTAACGAGGAGAACCCCCTCAGGGAGTCTGCAGGGGGGACCCACAGATATCAGGGGGCTGCTGTTCTCCTCGCTATCGACACGTGAGGTGTCATCATACCAACATCAAAAGAGCTTTCTAAGGTCCTCAGACAGAGGGTTGTGGGTGCTTAGGAGTCTGCCAAGGGATTCCAGAAGATCACTGGGAAGAGAATCAGTTCCAATTGGCGGAGATTTCAATTGACTGCTAATTTTTTCAGGACTCGCCGGCCCAGCAAATTCAGCCCAAATGTTGACTGTTAGAAACGATAAGAAGTCTCCATGACTTTCCATGACTCCAGGTAACTCCTGCAGCAGTTGAAGTCAAAGGGCATACAAGTGTGACCTGCATGTGAGGTGTGGCACGAACATCAGAGCAAGGCAAGGCAAAGACCGGGCCTTCTGGAACAACGGGCTCTGGACAGATGAATCAAAGATGGAGGCGCTTGGTCACAGCAACAGCAGACATCTCTGACGGACATTTCAGGAGGAGAACCTCATAGCCACTGTGAAGCCTGGGGTGGAAATGTTCTGTTTTGGGTTTCCTTGCTGCGTCATAGCCTGGTCGGTTTGCAGTCATCGAGTCAGCTAGGAATTCTGAATCGAAGTGGGCTGAGGAGAAGGTGAGGCCATCTGCCTGAAAGTTGGAGTTGAAGTGGAAATGGAGCGTTCAGCCCAGGAATGATCCAAAGCCCACTAGCTAATCCACCAAGGAAAGACTGAAATGGAGAAGAAATTGAAGGGTTAGGGTCTGGCGTAGTCAAAGCCCTAATGTGAACCTGTTGAAAAGTTTGGGGGGATTTGTAATGGGCAGGCCATGAAGAAAACTGTTTCTGTTTTGCTATCAACACAGGGGCCCCAGTGCACTACTTTCCCCGGGGGTCTATGACGCTGTTAAGATGGCCCTGATGTCCATCACCTTTACCTGTAGGCCCTGTCTGCATGCAGATCTACTGTTTGACTGTCCAAGTATGGGGAATAAGTCAACAATTTCCAAGGGGTGTACTTACTTTTTCACAGGACTGTACTCAGGGTGACTGGGTTTGTCCTTAACGAGACATGAGAGCCCACCTTACATGGGCACAGTGACAAGGTGCAGCCCTCCTTCAGTGGCCTCACAGCGCCGAGCCCGAGAAGTGACAATGGACGACGAAAAAGTCGGGTCAGCAAGAACAGAAAGAAACTGGCAGGCAAAGTGTGAGCAGAACAATGACAAGTGGGCACCATGACATCAGGAAGGGCCACACCAGGGAAAACGCCAAGAAGAGAAAAAAAAAGTTTAAGGAACATAAAAGTGTCTGCTGCTCACTCACAAGGGGGTCCGGGCAGGAGAAGTGGCCTTGTGCACAACACAGCGTGCTGCAATGTAATATAACACTCTATAGAACAAATAGAATGTCACAAAAGATAACACGGCAACATACTAGAATATACCGTAAGTTCATGTAACATAAAATAACACTTAACATACAATAACGTAACACACTATATAATGGAACGTAACAAAACGTAATATATTATGACAAACATCATTTAATACTAGGGGGCTTCGCCCCCTGCTCACTTCGCTCGCCGACCCCCCTGGCATGCGCTACACGCCAGCCACTTCGTGTCTCTGCCACTCACGTTTGTGGATTTCACTTTCACCAAACAACAAATCTTTTAATTCTTGTGGATACGCCTCTTCACTGGGAAGAAACACAACTTTTCCCTGATGGCAACACGAATTAAATGATCTACAATTCTCCAACTTAAAGTTTAAATCCGAACAATATATTTGATCTCTTTTCGCTGTCCCGTTATTTCATCGAGTAATAATTTCCGTTTATTTGTGCTAATGCGATCTTTGCTATCATTGTTTTGAGACTTTCGAATTTTCGTACTTCCATTATCTCTAACCTGCTCTGCATGTGTATCGCGCCAACATTTTTGAATTCTTTCTGACGTTCTACTTTGTCATCTACTCTTTGTCTTTTATTTCTGGTCCCGGGTGTCGTTAAATCTCTTGGCTTAAAGACTCGTCTCACGGGATGTGAAAGTGTCTCTCTGAGAAAATCACATCTCAAAATCACGTCTCGTCCCAGGATTTTTTTATTATAATAGAGAGATAACACACAATAAGGCAACATAATATAAAATTATATAACACATTATAATATAACAGAATTTACAAAGCATAACACAACATAACATAATACATATATAGTGTAACACAGTATAACGTAACAGATAACATATAATAATGTAACATTATTTAATAGAACACACTACATGTCATGTAATGTAACATTATTTAATATAAGATATAACACATTATAATTTAACATAATGTAGTGTAATATACTATAACATAACGCAACATAATATAATATAACATAATGATAACATAACACATAACACACTATAATGTAACATTATTTAACAGAACACACTATATAATGTGACATAATGTAATGCATTATAACACATAATGTACTATAATGTAACATTTTTTAATATAACAAAACACATCAAACCATAATTTAGCAAAACATAACACATAATTTAACATAATGTAGTGTAATATACTATAACATAACGCAACATAACATAACACAATATAATATAACATCCATCCATCCATTATCCAACCCGCTGAATCCGAACACAGGGTCACGGGGGTCTGCTGGAGCCAATCCCAGCCAACACAGGGCACAAGGCAGGAACCAATCCTGGGCACGGTGCCAACCCACCACAGATAATATAACATAATGATAACATAACACATAACACACAATAATGTAACATTACTTAATAGAACACACTATATAATGCAACATAATGTAATGTGATGTAATACATAATGTACTATAATGTAACTTTTTTAATATAACATAGGATAACACATTTAAACATATCATAATTTAGCAAAGCAAAACACACTATAATTTAACATAATGTAGTATAATATACTATAACATAATACAATATAACATAATGACAACATAACACGTACCATACAATAATGTAACATTATTTAATAGAACACACTATATAATGTAACATAATGTAATGTAACATAACACATAACGTACTATAATGTAACATTTTCTAATATAACAAAACACATCAAACCATATAATTTAGCAAAACATAACACATAATTTAACATAATGTAGTGTAATATACTATAACACATAACACACAATAATGTAACATTACTTAATAGAACACACTATGTAATGCAACATAATGTAATGTGATGTAACACAAAGTACTGTAATGTAATTTTTTTAATATAACAACACATTAAAACATATAATAATTTAGCAAAGCAAAACACACAATAATTTAAGAATGTAGTATAATATAGTATAAAATAATACCATATACTATAACATAATGACAACATAACACATACCATACAATAATGTAATGTTATTTAATAGAACACACTATATAATGTAACAATGTAATGTAACATAACACATAACATACTATAATGTAACATTTTTAAATATAAGATAACATAACACATTAAAACATCATAATTTAGCAAAGCATAACACATGATTTAACATAATGTAGCGTAATATACTTTAACACAGCATTAACATAACACACTATAATGTAGCGTAACATAACACAATATAGTATGATAATAACATAATGCATAACAGACAATAACGTAACATTCTATAACAGAACACACACTATATAATGTCACATAACGTAACGTGATGTCATGGTGCGTAACACATACCGCTCTCTAATGTAACACAATTCTAGTTCTGCTGTGCTGCCTACCTGTCTACGGCGGGTCGAAATCCAAATAATCAGCGTAGACCTCAGGGTTATCATCTGCAGTGCACCACACAATGCCAATGTCTCAGTTTTTTGCCATTTGGTGTTAATGCTTGTGATGCGCCACCTGTTGGAATGACAGCAACAGAGCAACCAGACATGCACAGAAACACAGACACTCGTCCTTGATTTAAGGTGGATTCATTAATCAATTGAGAATATTCTGGGGGATTTGGGTTAAAGATGGTGCTCTGTGTATTACAGGAAATTAATTTTTGGTAGTGATATGTGACTGGACTAGCCTGAAAGTTGTAAATGTGGCCATCAGTTATAGACTGGTGTTTGTTAAAATGACTCCTTTTATTACGGTGTATAACTTAACATAATATAATGTAACATACCATAACTCATGACATATGATAACGTTGCTCTGTTTAATATCACACACACTATAATGTAGCTGAGTATAACATAACACAATATGACACAATGTGTGACATTTTTATAACCTACAGTACTTACTTAACCCTGGTGGTGAGGGTCAGGGCCTATCCCTGCAGCACTGGCTGTAAGGCAGCAGACAGCCCTCTAGAGGGCGCCAGACTCGCTCACTCACTCGCCCGCCCGCCCCGACACGCCCACACTGAAGGGTGAAATTCCACTTTTAACGCAAGTGCAGCCACCCAGACTGCTCTGTGGAGTTTCCCCCATTGGAATGAATCCGACTTCCTTTACTTGCCAGTTTCAAGCGGTGCTTGCTGTGCAAGGCGCTATATACAATGCTTTCCCCTTCCCCTTCCAAATCTGTGCACCACTTCTTTTTCCTGCCCACTTCGATTGTGATCACGAGCTGCCCCGGTTTCCCTGGGCTTGTTCACGCGTTGCCACACAAAGAGCGGAAGTTGTGTAAGGTGATGAGTTGCAGACACCTAAGCGCTCCGTCGTTCAGGTTCTGCGGGATTCCTCTGCAGTTTCATCAATTGTTTCATGACAACAGAATGTGCTTTCTGAAGAAGGAGATCGAATGAAAGTAAAAGAAAGAAAGACGGAAGGCTGACAGCATGTAAACCTTTCCAACTCTGAGCCGTGCCCGTATCTGAAGGTACAATTCGTGGGAAGAATTATGAGCTCAGAAAATAAATCCTCTCGAAGGATCAAGAGGGCAACGCGAGGTTAATTCCAAGCTCTCTTTAGGATTTGTCAACGGGTGACATCTGATATTCTCTGCACAGAGCAGATACATCCAGTGGACGGGAGTCAGTTACAGGGCTTCTGTATAGAAGGCATTATTAAAAACACATAGGGTACATCACCAGTAGGGGGCACCGCTGGGGCATAATGCAAATGAAACAAAAAGAATTCAAGGAAAGGTGCGTTTCTTATAAAAAAAAAAAATTAAACCCGCATGGCAGGGATCAGCACGTAATACTAAATGGTGGAGTGGCTTGCCCGCTTGCCCGCTTCTGTCTCTCTTGCCAGCGAGCCTTCGCCCCAAACCCTCCTCCAGACTGCAGGCTTACCGCTTGTCACTGCTGACTTCACTTTTATCAAATTCTCTTCACCAACACGCAGCCTGGCACAGCATTGGACATCGCAGACTGCCAAGGCTGGCACTTCATTCAGGTCTCAATGCCAACTCACGCCTGCCATAACAGTAACAAGAGGAATGCCCTGCCGCTCAAAACCCAACAATCTTCAAAATGCTGATATTGAGCAGCGCCACCACAAGGTTACCAGGCTGAATTATCTTTGATTTTGTTAGTCTGTAAAACAACATTCCATTACAAAATTAGACTGGCACCCCTTCACTGCACACAACAGAGTGCCGGAAACTGGCAGGCTACAATATTCTTGATTTTTAATTCCAAACATAGAGAAAAGGAAACTACGTAACTGTACTGCAATGCAAAACATGTGAACATAAAACCTGGATTGATGAAAATACGGAGAGAACAATGAAGGTCAACCCGGGCTTTGGCATTTGGCATCCGCCTCGCCTCTTATGCCAAAGAATCTTTCTGACGCACCGCGTGGACGCCTGACCATCACACCTACACGAGTCTGTTAAAAAAAAACGGGCGCATTAACGTCCCTCCACTCGCCTCTCCATAACCTTTTGGAGTGCGTTGGTGGGACCTGCTCAGCCAAAAGAGCATTTGTCATGTTGGACAAGAAGACCTGGCATTCCTATCCATCCCAAAGATGTTCAGTAGGGTGGAGGTCAGGGGTCAGTGCGGGCCACTCGAGGTCCTCCATGTCTATCTGGACATTGGTATTGTGCAGTGGGGGACAGTCAGTCAGCCTGGAACAGGAAAGGGGCTTCCTCAAACCGTGGCCACAAAGTTGGATCTGTCTAAAATGACTTTGGTATGCTGTAGCTTTTTGAGTACCCTTTACTGGAACCAAGGGGTCCAGGCCAAAGCCTGCCAAACTATACAGAAGGCACTATGTGGTCCACCAAACCAAACCCCATATTTCACCATCAGACTACCAGATGGTGAGGTGGGATTCCTCACTCCATGTTTCCACTGCTCCAGAGCCCAATGGCGGTCTACCTAAAATGTCCTTGAACAGTGTAGCATTAACTGGAGCCACTGAACCATCACCCTCCTCCACCAGACTTCAAAGTCCAGTAGAAAGTGGTCTCCTGACACCCACCAAACTCAGACTGGTCCATAATGGTGTGATTCCTCACTCCAGATAATATGTATCTACCGCTCTAGAGTTCTCTGGTGGTGTACTTCACATCAATGGTTCTCAAAGGGTGGTCCACTGGTAGTCAGACATCATGGCATGCTGGAACACAAAAGGACCTTCTCCAGACTGTTGTTACTGAGTTGATGTTTCATTAACTGGAGCCACTGGGCCCAGCCCAACCCTTGCCATTATCTCTTCTCCATCACATGTCACAGTCCAGTAGGGAGTGGTCTCCTGACACCCACCAAACTCAAATTGGTCCATAATGGTGGAATTCCTCACTCCAGAGAATACGTTTCTACCACTCTAGAGTTCACCAGTGGTGTACTTTACAGAAGTGGTTCTCAAAGTGTGGTCCGCTGGTGGTCGGAGATCATGTCATGCCGGAACACAAAAGGACCTTCTCCAGACTGTTGTCACAAAGCAGCAAGTGAACAACTGCTGTATTGAAAATGTCCTTGTATGCTGTGGCATTAACTGGAACCATTGGGCCTGTCCCAAAGCCTGCCATCATCCCTCCTTCACCAGACCTCGCAATTAAGTAGGTAGTGGTCTCCTGACATTCACCAAACTTAGACTGGTCCATCGGACTGCCAGATGGTGAGGTGGGAATCCTCACTCCACATTTCCACTGCTTCAGAGTCCAATGGCAGCCTATCTAAAATGTCCTTGAGTAGCATAGCATTAACTGAAGTCAATGGGCCATTACCATTCTTCACCCAACTTTACAGTCCAGTAGGGAGTGGTCTCCTGACACCCACCAAACTCAGACTGGTCCATAATGGTGTGATTCTTCACTCCAGATAATACAGTATGTGTCTACTGCTCTAGAGTTCTCTGGTGGTGTACTTCACATCAGTGGTTCTCAAAGGGTGGTCCACTGGTAGTCAGAGATCATGTCATGCCGGAACACAAAATGACCTTCTCCAGACTGTTGTCACAAAGCTGCAAGCACACAACTGCTGTATTGAAAATGTCCTTGTATGCTGTAGCGTCAAGTGGAAGCACTGGGCCTGGCCCAAACCTTGCCATCATCCCTCTTTCACCAGACTTCACAGTTAAGTAGGTAGTGGTCTCCTGACACTTACCAAACCCAGACTGGTCCATCAGACTGCCAGATGGTGAGGTGGAATTCCTCACTCCACGTTTCCACTGCTCCAGAGTTCACCAGCGGTGTACTTCACAGCAGTGGTTCTCAAAGTGTAGGTCCACTGGTGGTCAGAGATCATGTCATGCTGGAACACAAAAGGACCTTCTCCAGACTGTTGTCACCATGTTGATGTAGAATTAACTGCTGTTACTGGGCCCAGCCCAAACCCTGTCATTATCCCTCCTCCACCATACTTTACAGTCCAGAAGGTAATGTTTTCCATTACCAAACTCAGATTGGTCCATCAGACTGTCAGATGGTGAGGTGGGATTCCTCACTCCACGTTTCCACTGCTCCAGAGCCCAATGGTGGCCTATCTACAATGTCCTTGAATAGCATAGCATTAACTGAAGTCAATAGGTCATTAACTCTTCTCCATCAGACTTCATAGTCCGGGGCATAGTGGTCTCCTGACACCCACCTAACTCAGATTGATCCATCAATAGACAGACTGTCAGATGGTGAGGTGGGATTCCTCACTCTATGTTTCTGCTGCTCCAGAGCCCAATGGCTGGTGTCCTCCATGTCACTCTAACGATGCTTGGCATGTTGCATAGAGACCTGGAAACCCATGTCATGAAGCTCCTGATGGGGCACTTAGAGCTCAGTTGTGAGTGATGCCACAGAGGATATGTCATTTTGAGGATCTTCAGCACTCGGCGGTCCTGCTCTTTGAGTCTGAGTGGTCTACCACTTCATGGCTGAGCTGTTGTTGCTCCACTTCCAGTTGACCGAGGCAGATCTAGCAGAACAGAAGTTCTGCATCCTGACTTGTGGCACAGGTGGCATCCTGTAACAGTGCCACATTTAAAGTTACTGAGCTCTTCGGGATGACTCAATGAGTGTCAATGTAGACTGTATGGCTATGGGCTTGACTTGTTAACAGGATCATCTGAGGAGTGTCCACAGACTTTGGTCCATATTGTGTGAATCCACATGGGGACAGAGCTGGGGATGTCTGGAGGGCAGATGATCTCACAGAAATGTTAGAAGGTTTTTCTTCACACAAAGAACTACAGACACATGTGGACTAAGAGACCAAGTAGAGTGGTGGCATGTGGACTTTGGGAACCTTCACATTTTGACTTGATGTGAGTTTGAACAGCATGAACGTTATCGCAGTTATTCCAATGTAACCATGCTGGGGTGGGTCACACAGTGGGCCCACCCAACCTCTACTGTTAAGAGATGGCAGGCAAACCTCATGAGATCAAAATCCTGCTGAATCTGCAGAGACAGAATCCCACAGAGCCTGCTTGACAACTTCAGGGAAATCAGAATCTGCTATCCCATTTGATATCGAGCCACCGCCATCACTCCCCGGCCCTGTCCTGTTTCTGATTACGGCTGCCTGTCACCGTGCCACTCACTTCTGCCTACTGTACCCAATTCATGTGCAGCAAGTAGGATGGGCACCTCCGATTGTGCCCTGTGAGCTGTTTGTGTCTGCTCATGATGGCTGCTCATGCCATCAGGATGTTAGATGGGTGTGATTTCAAAATTCCTCTCACCCATGGGTGAAAAAAACACAAAATATGATAAGTATGAATTACAAGCCTTCCATGGAGTCCTGCCTTGGGGTTTGCTTCTCGTCATAAAACACTTCATTTAATGAAGCACCTCGCCTTGGTGAACGCCATACGCAAACTCACCGCAGCCGGTTTCTCAAATTTCTACAGGCAGTTAAGCGATGTGCACAAACCAGAACACTTTGATCTTGTCACTCCAACAGCTCATCCACTAGGGGGCCTCAGAGAGCGAGCCATCAGGCCAGCCAGTGCCGTGGTCACAAAGTGGGGCTCCGCCCCCTCGGGTACACACCCTCTCACGGAGAAGCCATCTGTGAACCCGAGGCGTCGGAGTGGGTGGGCAGCGGCGGAACCAGCAGAGCTCCGATGTGAACTTGTCATCATTTGGTATTTTATTTAATTTTTTCTACCATTTTGTGTTTCCTTTTTCACAAAAGCATAAATTGTAAGGCAAGCATGCTGGAGGAGGGGGGAGGAGTGGGGGGGGGGAATTTTCAGGGCTCCAGCTAGAAAAACAATGCCAGTTCCAGTTCAGAGGGGGGGTGCTCTTGCTAACCCACTTTCCTATTCTAACTACAGTTAAGATGGACACTGACTGGAAAATACTGTAAGTGACCTCACTTCCTCTCCAGCCCAAAAAGCAGCGCCCCTTCCGGGAGACCACCATAAGACTGTAATCAGCAACTGGTACTGCGATCACCAAAAGAGCCGTTTGTGTCAAGAAAGAGACGGCGACGCACTGGCATGAGAATAAAAACAAAGAGAAAAGGATTTACAGCTGGCCTGCCATGTCTATTATATAGCGCCTGGCGTGTTACCCAGCGCATCATCAGACAGACACACACACCATCCACACTGTGGGCTCAGGCTGTGGGGATGCTTGTCGGCAGCAGGGCCTGGAAGCGAAATGTGGGGGAAACCCTGGAGGAAAACCTACACCTCGGGAGAAGAGCAGCAAGCCAGACATGAATGGCCTCGAAACAACAAACGGAACGTCATGGAGCGGCTGAGTTGGAGCTCAGAGCTCAGCACAATGGAGGAATGGTGGCAGGGCCTTGACAAGGGCTGGTCACTCAGGATCTCCACGGCACTGAGCTCGAGCAAGTTCAGCAAAAGAGAAGATGAAGAAGAAGAAGAATGTGGGAAAATGTCAGAGCTGACAGAGAAAGAGATACCTGAGCACCCAGATGACTCAGGGCTGTCATGGCGGCCATCCTGACCTGAATATTTGTGCCATCAGTTATTTGGTGTTTTTGATATTTGTGATTCATTTCAACCACTCTGACGAGATCTGTTAGCACTTTGATATTCAAGAATCAAAAAGCAAAAATGTAATCCAATGGGATTCAATGTACGATAAAAAGAAAAGGGACCAGGAGTCCCAAAGTACCCAAGTCCCTAAAATGCACTTCTAAAAATGACCACTAGAGGGGGACAACCGTCAAGCCCCGGCCTAGTAACGTCTGCAAACACTTCACGTTTATAAAGTAAAAGGGTTTATTTCCACAAAAAAAGCTTTAAAAGAACAGCAGACTCTGTAGAGCATGAAAGGCAAAATGGAGTCACCTAAAACAGAAGATGATTCAGGCCAACAAGTCCCAAAGTCCAACAAAATGGGGCACAAGGGAACGAAAATCCAGTAATTCAGAAAAGCACAGAAAACGACCAAAAGTAAACTCACCCTCTGGACTTATAGGGCAGAGGGCGGTCCCTGGGAGTGATTGGCAGGTGGCTCCGCCTCTCAGGGACCCACCCATAAACCACAAGGCACATAACAAGGTCTCTTCACCTGCCTGAGCAATGACATCTGAAATGCTGCAAGGCGTCAGTCAGACAATAAATAAAAAGTCAGAATTAATGTAAGCCGTCCGTAAGAAATGTTAAGATTTACTTCATGAAGTCAAGGTGCGTAATAAACAAGAATGGTTGCATCAGATATTTAAAATATTAAAATGCTTGCTTTAGCTGAAGTGATTAAAGTCTAAATATTCTCGATCGTAATAAGAGATTTGTCATTCTACACCCTTCTGTAGGGGGCTAGACCCCTTAGTGAAGGGTCGAAAATCAGAAATAACCTCATTTTCGGAATCAGTGACCTTGAAATAGTCTAAAACGATACCCCACACGCTTATGTCTGAAACTCGTCAAGTTGGAGTGGCACTTGGGGAGGGGGGGCCGGGACCACCGATAAGGGAATCAATGATCATATTTGTGATCAGCAACCTGAAAAGGGCATTAAAACGATAACTCGGCGTGTCATATCATCGGCCCCCATTTTTTTTTAAAGTTTTGTACCTCCTTTAGAGGGGTGAACTACCTGGGGTCGGCTGACGTGGCCCACACAACTCCAAGCCCTCCTGATCGTTTTTCGCTGTTGACACCTGTTGGTTTACTCTTCATCATCAGGGTGTCATTTCATTCCTAATCCTGCCTACCCTCGTTACTCCGAAGATGCTACAATTGTCACTCAGAGTAACGAGGGTAGGCAGGATTAGGAATGAGGACATTAGAGGGTCAACACAGGGATGACAGTTTGGTGACAAAGGTGACAGACAGGATTGAGATGGTCTGGACACATGCAGAGGAGAGATGAGGGGAAGATCGGGAAGCCGCCTGATAGGCCCCTTTGGGCGTCATGGATGTGGTGAGGGAGGACATGACGGCAGAAAACGATATTTGAGGATATATAAGAGGATCTGCTGTGGGGACCCCTGAATGGGAGCAGCCGAAACAAGAAGAACAAGATAAGGGTGTCATTTCCTACATAAAATAGGTGCTACAATGGAGTAAAAATGAGGGGCTTTCAGGCCCTTAGGGGGCAACCTCAAAAAGATCGATGCCACGCATCATTAGACATCAAGATGAGTGCAATGGCACATGATATGTGGGGCGAGTCAGGAGACGTCCGACCAAACAAACCAAAGCGGATTCCAGGATTCTCAGATCTAAATCTTATTAACGCAGTGAAGGTCTTGACATTGCAGAAAGCGCTCATCGTCTCGGACGTCTGACGACATTCTTTCCCCTGACTGAAGCACTTGCTATAACTTCAGAAAAATGCACCTGGAAAAGAACGTGGAGGGGATTCCATAAGCAGAGGTTTGTAAAGGAATGCGACGAATGAGTCAAGAAGTCACAAAACTCTGCAGGAATGCGCTCACCAAATGATGAGAAATTCTATAACAACGAAAGAAAAAGAAAAAATAAAGATCTGCCAGATAACGTCTCCGCTTTATCTCACTACGTGGTCACGTACTCTAAGATAGGTGTCTGTGGGTCAGGGGGACAAACAGAAGGCGGCCTTCTCACGGTAAAGGAGTTAAAGAGCAAGGCAGGTGAGACAATCCGTAAATGATTCTCAACCACTAGGGGGTGCTCCACAAACCAAAGGACAAGATGTTATGAGTCCACTCTGACCCGCCCACTGGACGTCCAGACCGAGCGTACAAAACTAAATGACCTATGCAGGGTCCGATGGCTGGCTCTGGACCCTCAACAAACAAACAAACACACACGTGACACGTGATTAAAAGAGACTGAAAAACATCTCACCCTTCATATTACTGAAACAGAGGACCGCCGAAAAGAGGGCACAGCAGACGGCGCCCCTTTAATGACGTCCTTTACATCTTTAAAAACTTCATGAAGGCCAGTCGGTGGTGCACTGGACCAGTAACATCATTTCAAGGGCAGCCCACCAAATCGAAAAGCTGGCTAAGATGGCAGACTCAGCTACGGGACGCCCTCTGGACCTGCTGGCGGTCTCGGTGGAGCTGAGAATGAAGACCAAACTAACAGCTGTTATGAACGACGCTACACGTCCACTCAATCACCTAGCAACACTGAGGACTTCCAGCCAAAGCAGCACTTGACAAAAATGAGCCTGGGGGGCTTCATACAGACAACAATATTCCTGTATAGCGCCTTACAGGGACGTGTCTTTAACCTTTAGACAGGTACTCTTCTTTTGGAAATCTGCTGGGTAGTTGAAGGGGTCCTTGTTGTTACTTCTGTGTTTCTTGAGCTTTTAAAAAAGCAAAATATCCCCCTTGGGACAAACAAACAAACAAATGAAGCTCAGCCTACCTGTTATATACAGTAGTGCACTTCATATCTAACTGTTATATAGTGCCTTTCACATCTATCTATCTATCTATCTATCTATCTATCTATCTATCTATCTATCTATCTATCTATCTATCTATCTATCTATCTATCATATAGTGCCTTTTATCTATCTATCTATCTATCTATCTATCTATCTATCTATCTATCTATCTATCTATCTATCTATCATATAGTGCCTTTTATCTATCTATCTATCTATCTATCTATCTATCTATCTATCTATCTATCTATCTATCTATCTATCTATCTATCTATCTATCTATCTATCTATCTATCTATCATATAGTGCCTTTTATCTATCTATCTATCTATCTATCTATCTATCTATCTATCTATCTATCTATCTATCTATCTATCTATCTATCTATCTATCTATCTATCTATCTATCTATCATCTAGTGCCTTTTATCTATCTATCTATCTATCTATCTATCTATCTATCTATCTATCTATCTATCTATCTATCTATCTATCTATCTATCTATCTATCTATCTATCTATCTATCTATCTATCATTTTTATATAGCGCCTAACTGCCCTACCTCTTTATCATATAGTGCTTTTCTACTCTATCTATATTTCGATTATATAGTACCTCTAACATTGTACAGCAGCACAGACAGAACATGCAGATGCCACACTGGCAACAACCAAATGTGGGATTCCATTTAAAGATGTGCCACCCTCAGTGCTTTAATGAAATCCCAACATTAATCAGGTGATGAAGTAAGGGGTGCGGATTCCATCAGGTGAGCTTCATTTCAATCCTGTGGCAACTCGGCAGATTTATCAGCAGTCAAAGCACAGAGGAATGAAATGGTGGCACTGCCAGCCTCCTCCTGGTATCTGCCTGGGCTGGCCTTTCTCGATTCACTCTGTGTCTGAAGGAATGTGCCCACTGAGAGACTGGCACCACTCCAGGACCATGAGCATCTCCCCCCGTGTGCCCACTGCTACTATGATCACCTCCAAGGCATTACAGCAAGGGAGACTCCAAATGAAAGAGGGTGGGAATGAATGAGTGAATGTGCACTGGTACTGCTTGGTATCGGAGTCTCAGGCTCTGTTGAGTCTGTCATTGGAATCAAAAATGGATTCTCAAAATATGTGGATGAATGAATGAATTTCTCAAGTGGGTTATCAGGGTTGATGAATGAATGAACTACTCACTTTGCTTTTCTCAAATTCTGTTGGGACCCTGTAGGCTTTCTAAAGTTGATTCTCAAGATGAATGAATGAATGTTTGTACGGCTCCCTGTTTCTCACACTTTGCTCTAACTTTGTGTAACTGCCTACCGTGGAGTACAATGAACCGTGCGCTTTCTAACATGTGGCTAAATGCCCGGCTGGCCTGCAGATGCCCAATCAGATGCCCAGTCTTTGCGCCTTTACCTCCCACAGGACTCATTGTTCATTTAAGTGATTTCTGCTGTTATTACTTCATTCATATACTTTAAATATTGTAATGTTGCTGTTATTGAATTATTGTCTCTGAATAACTTCCATACTGTTTGAATGTTTTTTTTATTTTAAGTAAACATTTTTTTTAAATTTCCAAGAGGGGTGTATGCTAGGGGTCCTGTCCCATCCAAGTGCAAAGCAGTAATCACATAGGAAGCCAGCCCACCGCCATGGCGCCCACACGCCGAGGTGGAGCCGTATTTAGGATGAATGTGCAAACTCCACAGAGCTGGGGAGCAGGCGGGGATGTGAAACAACAGCATAAGGGGCTGAGGGCGCGTCACTAACCCCTGCACCGCCAGGCCACATGAATTGTGACTGAGTGAGCCGCTGCCAAGGAAAACAACATCCCCTGACTTGGAGCAGGATGGAGAACGAGGCTGAGATAATCAAATCAAATCAAATAAAACACGGAGATGTTCAAGTTAAACCCACCTCGACTCGGCACAGGGGGCTCCTAATGACCCCCCCATTTCTCTCATACAGAATAAGTCAGACGACCAAGTCGGCCCCGCCCACTCTTCTCCATTTCAGTCCTCCCGCTTCATCGGCCAAGTTCTTCAGACGGACTCCTTCAACTCTCGCCTTGCTGTGCCCCCAGTGCCACTTTCCCACTTTTCCAAAGAATTATGGAGGCCACTGTGCCTTTTGGAACCTTCAGTGCTGTAGCCTTCTGTAGATCGACACTGTCCTGTCTCTAAGCTCTGTGTGTCATTCGTCAGATCTCGGGACTTGGCTTTTTCTCACTGCTGGACCTTCTAGAGACATCTGCCTGTGACGGTGACGGCTCCCTCCCAGATGTGCTGAACAACTTCTACGCTCGGTTCGACAGGCAGAACGACGTGGCGGCGAGGAAGACCACCCCTCCTCTGAACGACCAGGTGCTGTGTCTCACTACAGCGGATGTGAAGAAAACTCTACGCAGAGTCAACCCACGTAAAGCTGCTGGACCAGACAACATCCCAGGCAGAGTGCTGAGAGAATGTGCAGAACAGCTGGCAGATGTTCTTACCGACATCTTCAACATCTCTCTGAGCAGCGCCGTCGTTCCCACGTGCTTCAAGGCCACCACCATCGTACCCGTGCCCAAGAAGTCTTCTGTGTCCTGTCTCAATGACTATCGTCCTGTTGCACTTACACCCACCATCATGAAGTGCTTCGAGCGGCTTGTCATGAGACACATCAAGTCCCTGCTGCCCCCCTCACTGGACCCACTGCAATTTGCGTACCGTCCTAACCGCTCAACGGACGACGCCATCTCCACTGCACTCCATCTTGCCCTCACACACTTGGACAAGAAGGACACATACGTTCGAATGCTGTACATAGATTTCAGCTCAGCATTCAACACGATCATCCCCCAACAACTGATCGGGAAGCTGAGCCTGTTGGGCCTGAACACCTCTCTCTGCAACTGGATCCTGGACTTTCTGACCGGAAGGCCTCAGTCAGTACGGATCGGGAACTGCACCTCCAGCACCACCACACTGAGCACTGGTGCCCCACAAGGCTGTGTGCTCAGTCCCCTGCTGTTCACACTGCTGACTCACGACTGTGTAGCAACATACAGCTCAAATCACATCATTAAGTTCGCTGATGACACGACCGTGGTGGGTCTCATTAGCAAGAACGATGAGTCAGCGTACAGAGAGGAAGTGCAGGGGCTAACGGACTGGTGTAAAGACAACAACCTGTCTCTGAATGTTGACAAGACAAAGGAGATGGTTGTTGACTTTAGGAGGACACGAGGTGACCGTTCTCCGCTGAGCATCAACGGCTCCTCTGTGGAGATCGTCGACAGCACCAAATTCCTGGGCGTCCACCTGGAGAAGGACCTCAGCTGGTCCCTCAACACCAGCTCCCTACACAAGAAAGTCTTCTTTCTGAGAAGACTGAGAAAGGCCCAGCTCCCACCACCGATCCTGACCACCTTCTATAGAGGAACTATCGAGAGCATCCTGAGCGGCTGCATCACTGTCTGGTTTGGGAATTGTGCCATATCGGACCGCAAGACCCTACAGCGGATAGTGAGGACAGCAGAGAAGATCATCGGGGTCTCTCTCCCCTCTATTGAAGACATCTACACCACACGCTGCATCCGCAAAGCCACCAGCATTGTGGCTGATCAGACACACCCCTCTCACACACACTTCACCCTCCTGCCATCTGGAAAAAGGTACCGAAGCATTCGGGCACACACATCCAGACTGTGCAACAGCTTTATTCCACAAGCCATCCATCTTCTCAACAAAAAGGGACTGGACTGATAAACACACACACACGCACACACACACACGCACGCACACATTATCACTTAGCTTAACTCAACTACCTCAAAACATTGAGATTGGACTGACTAATCAACACAAGCGCAAACACACTGACCTACACTACCAAACTATCGTACACACCAACCTGTCAATGCTTTCTTTTTTTGCACAATATCCATTACTGGTTTACTTTTTGCACTAACTTCTTTACTTCCTAATTTTTTTTGCTGCTAAACTAAGGAATGTTTACTGTTTCTCCACTACCTCAACTCATCACCACAACACCATATTATTATGTTACGTTTGTGTTTTTTTGTCGCACTGTCACTTGTTGCTTTTGTTTGCACATTGCACGTGCACTTTGTTGTCTGCTGTCTGGTTAAAAAAGTCTTCCTTAGATAGTTAGTTTTTGTTGATTTATGCTGTAATTCATGTTAGGTAATTTATGTTAGGTCAATCTGTCTTGTCTCTGCTAGCCAGCTAACTAGGCCTCTTAGTTAGCTAGCTTAGTTTTTCTGTTAATTTATGTTGTAAATTTATGTTGCATGTAGCACCTTGGTCCTGGGGGAACGTTGTTTCGTTTCACTGTGTACTAACTGTATATGGTTGAAGTGACAATAAAGCCTACTTGAACTTGAACTTGAACTTGAACATCTACTGTATGTGGTGTGACTCTCCTAGTCGGTCCAGTCAGGTGAATTGAGCACAGGTGGACTCCAAACCAGGTGTAGAAACATTCCAAGGATGACCAATACAACGGGACGCACCTGAGCCAAAGAGACTCCATGAGCAGGTTCTAACCCAATCACAAGAGAGTGGAGAATGAGAGCAACACGTAACTGTAGATACGCCTACGCAGTCACCAACACTAAGACAGCTAAAAAGGGACAGTGGCTCTGATGTCACAAGGCCAGTGGCACCCAACATCCCTATGGGTCCACTGTGCGTTCCGGAGAGCGACTAGGAACAGGGTCTCTCCTCCAAAAACGTAACCCTTTCGGCGTTGACGAGTGAATGTGACAGTTTTTAATTCACATCCCGTGCGGTGTCATTAAAATTAATATAAATAAACTCAGAGAGAAATAAGCAACAACAAATACATTTCGTTGCACATTTAATTATTTATACTCATATTCCGTATTGTTATTAACTATTTATATATTTATTGTCCTATTTTCACAGTATTATTTATTTATTTATTTACCGTTATTATCGCGCTGATACCCGGACACTCTTCCATGCGCGTCCACGCTGCTTTTCTGAGGTTCTTTAACTTCCAAACGGAAGCGTTTCTGTCGTCCCCTCAGTGACACTTAGCCTAAGTGACAAATGTCTCACTAGCCAGTGCGTGACTCTCAGTGCGCACGTACGGACTGTTAGGAGTGAACTAACGGCGCCCCGCAGCAGCCCGCACGGAGATAAGCAGGACGGCGGGGCGTGCGGGCGTCTGCCGTGTCACACATGCGGGATGCCAGTCGTTCATGTCGCGTCGGGGTCACGCCGTCAAAGGCTGCGATGTCATGCCGGGTGCGGCCAGTTTCCTCCTCGTCTTTTAATGAATTCCATGTCAATGTGTCTCTCCAAGATGTTTGCTTTACCTGCTCCTCAAACATCAACCACACTGAAGTCAGTCCGGGATCAGCGACGGAAACGTCCTGCCTAAACCTGCCCGACCTGTTGCTTTGCCCGGACAGGTGCGCGGGCGCGACACCTCAGGTGTTTTGTCACTTCGCTGTGTGATCGCTCTGCAACAGATGCCGAAGCAGGGTGGCTTAGCGGAGGAGCCGCTGGTTTATCCTCGGCTCGGCTAGGATACCTTCGGAGATCTCGAGGGAGTCACTCGGCGGGCCTGCGCTCTCATTGCAAAAACATGCAGGGGTCCACTTACAGTTCAGAGGCGCTTTAAATTATAAAGCTTAGGCTGGAATGCAAAAACGTCGCTGCTTCGTTACTAAGAGCTGTGCGAGCATGCGCAATGGAGGAGTGGGAACCAGCGGGACTGTACCGATAAACAGCGCGTCATTGGGGGAAGAAGTGATGACGTGTACACCTGCAAAGAAGAATTTGGATACCTGAAAGTATTAACTCGGTAATCTTATGGTATCTGCTATATAGTGCCTTTCATAATATCTATCTATCTATCTATCTATCTATCTATCTATCTATCTATCTATCTATCTATCTATCTATCTATTATATAGTGCCTTTCATAATATCTATCTATTATATAGTGCCTTTCATAATATCTATCTATCTATCTATTATATAGTGCCTTTCATATCTATCTATCTATCTATCTATCTATCTATCTATCTATCTATCTATTATATAGTGCCTTTCATAATATCTATCTATCTATCTATCTATCTATCTATCTATCTATCTATCTATTATATAGTGCCTTTCATAATATCTATCTATCTATCTATCTATCTATCTATCTATCTATCTATCTATCTATTATATAGTGCCTTTCATAATATCTATCTATCTATCTATCTATCTATCTATCTATCTATCTATCTATCTATCTATTATATAGTGCCTTTCATAATATCTATCTATTATATAGTGCCTTTCATAATATCTATCTATCTATCTATCTATCTATCTATCTATCTATCTATCTATCTATCTATCTATCTATCTATTATATAGTGCCTTTCATAATATCTATCTATCTATCTATCTATCTATCTATCTATCTATCTATCTATCTATCTGTCTATTAGTTAGATATGAAAGGTGCTATATATTTATTATAGAGTGCTTTCCATATGTATCCATCTATCCATTAATTTGATATGGACATATAAAATGTTGACCATCGGTTGACCAGGTGCCAAGTGCCCGCTCCCTGGCACTCTTTTCCACATTCTTAATACTTCCTTCCCTCTCAGCTGCCTTCACGTCTCCATCTTTTAAGTTGGCCTTCTTTCTGTTTGTTTGCATGCAGTCCACAACAATCTGGAAGGCGCTATATAAGGTCAATGTTTATTCATGGATTCCCTGTGTGATGCTTAGACCCTTGGGGTGTATTTGCAAAGCACCTTTTGTGATAACTTTCTGAATGGAAAGGCGCTTTATAAAATCACAGCTCAGCTGTGTCAGCTTTTGTGCAGTGGGTGGGCAGCCTGGTGGCTCAGCAGTGCGATGGTATCAGACTCTCCCCTGACCCCCCAGTCTCTAATCATAGTGCAGTGTACACTGTGTTAGGGGGGTATGTGGGTGACTCAGTGGTGCAGCACTTGTTCCAGAGATCATTTCAGGGGCTTCTCCATTATGGAGGGGTGTAAAGTGAGTGGGTGACCAACGCCCTGCATGTGCGTGAGTGTGCCCTGTCCAGCAGAGAGTCACCTGGCCACCATTAGAGATGCCACCCCTTGCATAACATAAAGTGTGGATGGCATGGTGGCTCAGCAGTTAGTTCTGCCGCCTCATGGATCCCAGCTTGATTCCCGGCCTGGTCACTGTCCCAATCACAGTGTGTCCCTTGTCCCCTTGTCACTGCGGGTGTTCTCTGATCAGGCTGGTGTGAGTCCTGTTTAGGCTCAGTCCCCAACTAAGTTGACTCTCCCAATCTGACCACCCTGAAGACTCCGACCCCCCGCCGTTAATTACAATCAGAGCTGTGACAGCAGATGGGCAATCTGGACGAGGACGTGGCCCATCCATGCTGTATGAATAATGTCTGCCAAAAGCACTCAGGTTCAGAACTGAAGGCCCCCACTATGGCTGTCCACCACCGTGTTTAGGCTGGCCTTGTCTTATACATAAGAATACACGCTGGCCACAGTGTCATAAAATGTGGTGACAGCCTAAAGCTGCAGATGAGTATTCAAGGAAACCACAGTGGAAAACAAGTGACCACCAAAGGAGTGCAGAGGGGACACTTACTGGACCAGTGGTGGGCAACACGTGACGGTTGTCAGCATTGGTCAATGCAGGTGATAATGGGTCATGGCATGGAGACCACCAAGTGGTGCTCCAGGGGAGCAGGGGGTCCAGGAAAGGTGTGAGGCCAAACATTGTCAGCATCTCCAGTACAGACAAGACAGGGCGTGGCTGTCATTGTCATGATGAGCCATTGTCCTGCTAGATGGGCTGGCCTGTCAGGACAAGCTGCATGACGGTTGGTGTGACTTCCTTGACATGTCATTGTGCTGCCAAACCGTCCCCAAGAAACCACTGCTGGGTAAAGACAGCAGCCATCGCGATGGGGTGTGCACCGGTGTCTGCGTGGGTCATTTGGTGGTGACCCAATGCCAGGCCACCACAGCCCTGGACACAGCTTGTTTCCCCTTTAGCTCCAGTGCTGTGTTCAGTTAGGATTAAGCAGCAAGTCAGAGCTGGAAACGGAACTCAAACCCTGGTGAGGTACGGGCCACACTTTATATTATATAGCGCCTTTCACTGTGAACACAACCCAAAATGGTGAACAGCTGCAGCAGAGCTAGAACTGCATTCAGTGCTACACAAAGAGTCAGAGAAAACACGGGGGCTTTACAGTCTGAACTGGACATTATATAGTGCCTTTCACATCTATCTATCTATTATTATATAGTGCCTTTCTCTCTCTCTCTCTATTATATAGTGCCTTTCACATCTATCTATCTATCTATCTATCTATTATTATATAGTGCCTTTCCCTCTCTCTCTCTATTATATAGTGCCTTTCACATCTATCTATCTATCTATCTATCTATCTATCTATCTATCTATCATATAGTGCCTTTCATATCTATCTATCTATCTATTATATAGTGCCTTTCACATCTATCTATCTATCTATCTATCTATCTATGTATTATATAGTGCCTTTCACATCTATCTATCTATGTATTATGTAGTGCCTTTCAGATCTATCTATCTATTATATAGTGCCTTTCTCTCTATTATATAGTGCCTTTCACATCTATCTATCTATCTATCTATCTATCTATGTATGTATTATAAAGTGCCTTTCATATCTATCTATTATATAGTGCCTTTCTCTCTTTCTATTATATAGTGCCTTTCACATCTATCCATCTATCTATCTATCTATCTTATAGTGCCTTTCATCTTCTATTCAGTTTCCATCTGGATGTATAGATATGGGATGGATAGATATGGCACTATATGATAGATAGATAGATAGATAGATAGATAGATAGATAGATAGATAGGAAAGGCACTATATGATAGATAGATAGATAGATAGATAGATAGATAGATAGATCTGAAAGGCACTATATAATAGAAAGAGAGAAAGGCACTATATAATAGATAGATATGAAAGGCACTATATAATACATACATAGATAGACAGATAGATAGATAGATAGATAGATAGATAGATAGATAGATAGATAGATCTGAAAGGCACTATATAATAGATGGTAATGACAGATACTATATAACAGATACATGAAGATGGCTCTATATTATAGATATGAAAGGCACAATATAAAAGACAGAAGACAGATGGCTATAAAAGGCACTATATAGACAGACAGACAGACACTTAGATGGACAGAGTAACTGAGACACGTCTGTGACTGTAATGCACACATTGAGGTATTTCTGTTGTTCATAATGTCTAAAGGTGCAAAACAAATGTATGGAGAATGAAGACAATGCAAGAGTCCGCCATCTAATGTCACAGATATGCACATACGTCATAAGTGTCCGAATATTTCCCCATGAATGTCCACTCACACACACACACACGCCTCTAATATTTGGCCGGCTGAACGGATGAATATTTTGATACATTGAGCAATGAATTGACGTCACCGAAAGCGAAATGCCCCTGAAGTGGCCGTGCGGAAATATGAACACATTTTCCCGATCCTTCGGTCACTTCATTGGCTCCCTTATTCACCTCCATATCGAATACAAACTCTGTTTGTTTACTCACCAGTGTATCCATGGAAATGCTCCACAATATCTTAAAGAACTCCTTATACTACAATCCACTACAAGAAACCTTCGTTTTGCAACACCTACCGCCTTCGCCCCCCTGTGACCAAACTTCATACAATGGGTGACCGAGACTTTGCAGCCGCTGCTCCACAGCTCTGAAGTGTCCTACCAGAGCGCCTAAGAACACAGCAGATTGTGGGCCGTTTTAAAAAACAGCTTAAGACTTTTCTATTTAGGACAGCATATTAACAAGAATGCTATAATTTTTGTTGTTTTATGTTTTTATTTTGCTTTGCCTTTGTTTAAACTTTTTATTTAGCACATTGAGATTTACTGCTAATGTAAAGTGCCCTATAAATAAAATGCATTATTATTCTTATTCTTATTCTTATTGTCTATTCCGCCTCATGGTGTACGCGAGTCCGGCAGCTGATGGCTACGTGAGGTGGATCTGATCCATTAAGGGGCGTTTGGCGGAAGGCTGGATGGGATGGAATGTCTGGCCAGGGTGCACTACAGGGTGCACTTGATGATGCTGTAATTAAAAATTACTTAAATCCCATTGGTACATTCACCTGTCCTGCCCAGGTAAGCTGAAGCTGTACAACAGGCTGCACGACCCCCTTGGTCTTCACCTGAAACTTTACTCTGCTGTGTCGCAAACCCCAAGCGTCGCCAAATCTGGGCGCGAGTGTTTTTTGTCAGCTGAGACTTTTGCCACTTGTGGTGTCGCCTCCGCCCTTAAATGGCAGCATAACAAAGGCGTCGCTTGCTGGACGTGAATTGCAGCTGAAGTGCGCGTGTTATTGATCTGTAAATGACAAAACAGTCGCGTCGCCCCGTCTGGTCTCGTCCCCTCTCCTCCCACCGCTCCACTGGTGGACGTGCCATTCCCACGTTTTGCCTGGTGGGGGGTCTCCCATCAGATCAGCTCCTCCTCCTCCTCCTCCTCGTCGTGATTAGCAGAGGGGCTTCAGCTTGTGCGCTCGGACCCAATTATTTGATTAAAGGCAGCGCGCGCTAATCGTCCTCGTGGGCGTGTCCTGAGCCTTTGGGGGCGTGGTCACGAGGGTACCTGGCTTTGCGCGCACCTACAAAGAGCGGAGCTCGCTACCTGTTCCTAGTTGCAGGTGACTATTAGCAGTACGTGAAGATGTCGGCATCTCCCACACCCGGAGGCGAGTTACCGAGCGGTTTCGGTGTGTGTACCACCGTGCCGGACGTCTTGTTTCTTCCAGAGCTTGTAAGTTAACTGCGTTGTTGTGTTTGGGTGGTGGGCGTTTGCATTCTTTTGCGTGCACTGAGCCGCCTTGTGGATTGCGAGGTTCCGTTAAAGTGGAAGGTAACTTTAAGTGTAATTCGGGAGGGCTTGGAAAGGTGGAATGTGAGCCCCCTGCACACGCGGAGTTAAAGGGGTGCGCACTGAAGTCCTAACAGGTGCAGCTTTACTTTTTGATCCGCTGAGGAGGGCGTAACGCACTTGAGAGTTGACGGCGTCGCGTTTTTCACATTCCTCATTGTGGCGGGGTAATGAGCCGTACCCCCCCGGGTATTCCTTAACTCTGGGCACCGCCGCGATCATCCGTGAAAAACACCGTGCAGTTATAAGGAATATGGCCAAGCCGGGCCGGACTCTTCCCAGGACGAGCCGACGGCGGGTTTTTCCGTTTGTGCCAACTGCACCGCGCTGCCCCCTCTAAGGGTGTGCCCAAGTGTCTACCGACCCCACTTCACCCGGAGGGTGGGTTTTCGTGATTGCACCCGCCGTTTAATCCAAACCAGTAGCTCGGACCTCCATTCTGTCCACCCCAGGCTCACTAGCGCCCACTAGCTGTGCTTGGCACCGACTGTAAAGTTTCACTCTGGTGAATACACGACTGGAGGGTGGCGGGGAGAGTCTTTAATTCTGGTAGGATGACCATAATGTGGCGTCAAGACTGGCATCGATGGGCATCCTCCTCCTCCTCTTCTGGGATGCGTGGGTTTTTAATTATTAAAGGGTCTCTTGTATTTATCTAAAGTTGCCCATGCCTGAAAACATGGCCTGGAATTTAAAGTGCCTCATTACTGCTGGCCTTCAGGGTGGGAAGGTGTGGCGGTTCGCTGTAACTCGACACGGCTGACGTATGAATGTCTGCTGGGCTCTCGGACACTTGGGTTTATATTGGGGGGGCTGCCCGAGATGAGAAGTTTTAGGTGGGCTGACTGATCCACGTATGGCTGTGTTCAGAGGCCTCTGATTTACCAGCCTCAAAACCAAACGTTGTCTGGGGTGGAAGTGAAGTGATGTTGTGACCTTGAGACTCATTATGGCTTTTGTTAATGTGGTGAAGGCACTAGATTTTTAAAGTGCCTCCTTGGCAAATCAGTGCCCACTTCATTGTTGGCACCTCTCTCGTTGGAGCCACCAGTCTCATCCCAAGACTAATGGCTTCCACTTTAGAGCTTGACAAATGAGTTCTGTGGCCAGCTGACCGGCAGGAGATTTGCTCGACTGAGGAGACCATTCTGCTAATTTTGAGTTTTTTGTGGACTTTTGCTGTCCCCTTGGCTTTGATGGCAGGAGCAGCGCACTTGTGATCTCCTCTTGGTTGGTCCTTCACCATCTGTGGAGCCAGGGCTCCATACTTGAGCTGTGGCTTTGTGTTGGATGTCTGGTGTTCTGTCTGGTCATGGAGGTGTGATGCTTAGCTGCCTGCACTCATGACTGTTTGGTAAATCACGTGACACAAATGTGAAATCTAACTGGCTGTTCAGCAGCTAGAGCCTCCTCCTTGATGACCATAAGGGTCTGCTTGATGGACTGAAGTTGGGGGTGCTGTGGAGACTAGTAACACACCCTTTGGTAGGAAGGGGACCCTGGTGTGCTTTCATTTGGCTTGGGGGGGGGGGGGGGTTGGACGGGACACCCACCCCCACCAGTCTAGATATCAAGCCAGTGATGGACCCCTTCAGTTAGGTCTCCACTTGTATCCTTCAAACTTGTTAGTTGGACCCCATAATGCTGCTCCTTGGACAACTCCAGATGTTTCATTCAGGGATTTCCATGGTCTTTGTCCCTGTCTTGCAGATTTTTGGTGGCCTCGTCTGGATCCTGGTGGCCTCCACAAAGGTGTTTTACGCCAACCCTCAAGGATGGGTCATGTTTGTGTCCGTCTTCTGCTTTGTCTTCACGTTCATTTGGTTCTTCCTCTTCATCCTGGGTGCAAACCAGAGCTCATTTTGGCCTGGATTGGTAAGTTGGACTGGGGTGTGGCTGCTCCTGTTTTTCTTTTGGGGGGGGGGGGGGGGGGTTCTCTTGGACAGACAACCACTTGAACTGCCTTGTAATGGTTGAACCAGACAATCCTGATCCCCTGTGTTTGGGTGGCTGGCTGGCTGTCCAGGTCTACCTGGGTCTCCATCTCCACTACCACCCTGTGGAGATGTTAAGATGGCTGAACTGGATTACAGTTGGCATCTTTTTCTTTCAGGATGTGCTGTACCACGGGACGGCAGCTTTGTTCTACCTTAGTGCATCTGTGGCTCAAGCATACGCCACAATTCTGATTAATCCGGCGACCAACTCCACCACCAACCCCTACACGGGGCCGGGCTTCAAGGAGTACCAAGAGGACATCGCCGCAGTGGTGAGTGGATCTTGATTTGGAGGGGGGGGCTGGGTTAGAAGTGAACGGATTTGAGGTTTGTTTGTGCCCTGAAGAGCTCAACCAGGAGGATGGACCCCCCCCCCCCCCCTGCATCACGGGTGGTGGGGGTCCCCTTGGTGTTTCCAGTCCCATGCTATCTGATTTTTATTAAACCCTTGTTCAATGGTGGGAGCCAGACCAGACTCTAATGAGGATCCTGGTCTGTTTTATGTAGTGAGACCACCCTATTAACTGGACAGAAATGGTGCCAGTCTGGGTTACCAGTGAGGCTTTGTATATGCCCACTGTATTGTGCGGGGGTGTATGGTGGCTCAATATCTGTCCTGCATTACTCTTCAGACCATCCATCTTCCAACCCGCTGAATCTGAACACAGGGTCACGGGGTCTGCTGGAGCCAACACAGGGCACAAGGCAGGAAACAATCCTGGGCAGGGTGCCAACCCACCGCAGGACACACACACACACACGCACACACTAGGGCCAATTTAGAATCGCCAATCCACCTAACCTGCATGTCTTGGGACTGTGGGAGGAAACCCACGCAGACACGGGGAGAACATGCAAACTCCACGCAGGGAGGACCCAGGAAGTGAACCCGGGTCCCCAGGTCTCCCAACTGCGAGGCAGCAGTGCTACCCACTGTGCCACCATGCTGCCCCTCTTCAGACCACTCGGGTTTTTCTACCACCACTCTTGGTGGTTAGAGTGCTGGACTGGAATTGACTAAGACACCAGTTCAATCCCACCCTGAGCCTTGTATAACCTTAAAGGCACTAGAACCGTCACCAGTGCCCCCTAGTGGCCACTTGAAGACATTTAACAAACTTGGAGACCCTTCAGTCCAGGCTTGTTTAGCTCCTACCTAAGCTGCCCTTACTTTGTCTGCCCCTTACCATGGTGGTCCGATTTAACTATTTGTCTTCTCGTCTCCTCTAGGTCTTCTCCTACATCGCCACACTCCTGTATGTGATTCACGTCGTGTTCTCCGCCATCCGATGGAAAAAGACTTAAGCATCAAGAACTCTTAAAATGGCGCTTGTGTAAATTTTTTTTCTACCCCCCCCCCCCCAGATTCTGGAATGTGCTACTGGCGTATTCAAGGTGTGTGGGGTGTTGTGGTTTGGACCCCCATTTCTCCCCAAATTTCATCCCTGATTTGGGTTGTGTAATTCTGTTGTGTGCAGACTTCCTATTGCGGTTTTTGTATCTTCATGTTTTAATAGAAATTTAGACTTTTAATAAAGGTAGCTTTTGTACTACAAGGCCTTTGTTGTCCATGCTGCTCTTGTTGGTCCTGACATCTCCACACTGGCACTGGGCTGTCTAAGTAGTTGCCACAGGTGGACCTCATTTGTGACACTGGAAACAGACGAGTCACTTGAACCTGACATCTTAAATGATCTGCTCGTCTTTTAGGCTGTGACTGCGAAATGAAGTTATTTTAAACAAATGGTGCTGGCAGGATTGGGGCACAGAGGGGCAGAGCGGAAACTGGATGAGCAGGTTTGGAAAAGGTGGCAGGCTTCTGTCACCATGGCAATCGAGCTGCACATCTTTCCCCCCCCCCCCCCCCCCCCCCACACCCAAATGGCTGGGACTCTCTGCTGCCACAATTGGAACTAATGCTGCAGGTCCAGAAGCAAGTTGGCCACTAGAGGGCACCCTGCTGAAAGCCAGCAGCACTTTGGCAGGTGTCCCCTGGGTGGCTGAGTGTCCGCTCTGGTGGGCTGCAGGTTTTCATTCAGACCCTTTTCCTAATCAGTCTCCTTTTCTTTACTCCACCCCCCCCCCCCCCCCCCCTTAGTTTAATAGCCCCCTGTTTTTAAGGGTTTAGTCCTAAAACCTCACAGGTGGCACAGTGGTAGTGCTGCTTTGCAGTAAGGAGATTGTGGGTTTGCTTCCCGGGTCCTCGCTGTGTGGAGAGCACTGAGTAGTGAGAAGCGCCATATATTTGAGACCTGAAATGAGCAGCTAAACTGGGATTTCACTCCAACCATCTTCTTAATGAGAAGCGGATTCTTGCTGTTAAAGCACTTCTTGAATATCCAGACTTGTTGCTGCTCATTTTGCCACAGAAGTGTGTGTGGTTTTTTTTTTTTTTTTTTTTTTTGGTGACCTGAGAAGACCAACATGACCAAGACCTTCACCTTATTTTCAGGTTTGCTGGTCCGGTTTTTGGCTCATTGTGTCTCCTTATTTGGCTGCTCATTAAGGAAAAAAACAACCAAGGTGTCGTGTCAATTAAAGTGAAGGCAAGTTAATCTGCAGCAAAAATGGCTCCCTGATTAAGGAGATGGTTAGAATGAAAACCTGTTGCTCGGCACCACTGGCGCTGGCCACCTCTGAACTAGTGGCTATGGCTCTGGGCTATGCAGCAATTTTTCCACTCCCAGTGGAATGTCTCCGCTACAGTAGTGGTCTTTAGCCCAAGTGGCAGCTGATATCCCGCCGTGCCGCCCCCCCCCAGGTGGCCTGCAGAAAGCTGGCACTTTCAGTAGAGCCCTCTGCTGCCATACAATGGAAACTAATGCTGTAGGTCAGAGGTAAGTTGGCCACTAGAGGGCACTGCTGGCTTTCAGGGTCCCTCCAGTGGCTGCAGGTTTTCATTCTAACCATCTTCTTAATCAGTGAGCCATTTTAGCTGCTGATTAACTTGTGTTGCCTTTGTTTTAATGGAAGTGACTCGGACCCCTTAGTTTCATTTTTCCTCAATGAGCAGCCAGACAATAAGACACAAAATGAGCTGCCAGAAGACCAACTAACCTGAAAATAAAGAAAGGTGACGGTCTTGGTCACGTTGGTCTGCTCCGGTCCCTAAAACCTCTTGATGGTGGTCTCAGAACAAACAGTCTGCTGTGGCAGAATGCAGGCAGCAATGAGTCCTGATATTCAATAATGGGCTTTAATTAACAAGAATTGGCTTCTCATTAAACTGGTTGGAGTTTGAAATCCCAGTTTAGCTGCTCATCTGTTGGCTCATTTCTGATTGGTTGCCATTTAATGAAGAAACTAATCAACTCCGAGGACTGAATCCTCAAGGAGTTAATGAGCAGTGAAAAGGGTCCGAATGAAAACCTGCACCCGCTGTGGCCCACCATGATGGCATTGGACCCCCCTGCCCTAAAGGCTATGGCATTATAATTTTAGTTTTACAGCCCCAGCCCCCAGAGGAATCTAGACAGGTGGCCCATTCATCAGCCCAAGTGGTAGGTAAGCCCCCCCCCCTAGTGGTCAAAGTTGACATTGTAGGCTTAGTCCTCCTTGGGCTCAGGTTTGAGGTTTTCTGCTTCCTACACAAGGAGCCTCCTTCCTTTATACTGAAAGGCGCCATATTCAGTAGTACAGTTCATAAGCTCTGCTCCACTACGTGGGAAGTCAACTTTACGTAACTTTTAAACCAGCAGTTGGCACACCAGTTAATCAAGAGAGCCATCTGAGTAGATGGTACCCAAGTTGGCAATGTGCCCGCTGGTGGCAGATTATCCGATTAACTTTCAGTGATGCCTCTCTGGGTTTAAAACACATTCATGCAGCCACCAACATGGTGTGGATTTTAAGCCCCTGGGTTCTCCTATGGTTGGGCAACTGGACTCCCACCTGCATAGTCACTCTTTGTTTTAAATGTTTGGGTGGCACAGGGTCTTGGCTCACTCTTCTATCACGGGGAAAGAAGCGGAAGTTGCCAAATTTCCTTGTGCATTACACGCTACTGGGCACTCCTTAGTGGCACTGGCATGAGCTGCAGGATGGAGACCGGTGGTGACATGAGTGCCCACCCTACATGGAGGGGGAGCTTCTGAAGGCATTCATATTGAAGATGGTGGGTGTGCCACAGAGGCTTTTCCTGGTATACCAGTGGAACTCGCAGGAGAAAGAAGTGTGACTTTGTACCAGTGGGTCCATTTGTGTCTCATTAGCAGGGGGCACTCAAACCCTTCTCGAGGAGGTCTTTGTGACAGAAAGCGCCCCAAATTGGCTTCCTTCTGGTCTAAATGACCCGTTCCTAGTGCTGAGATCAGGGAGGCTTCTATAAGACGTCTCATTAAAATCAAGGGGTCCGAGTGCAGGCTGATCTTGAGGTGCTCTTGCTCATGAATGGTGGTCCGGAGCTCAGAGCTGCCGCCTCTTGGTTCAGACCACCAGCTCAGTCAGCAGCCGTGTGGAGTTTGTGTTCTCGCCACATCATCAAGTGGAAACTACACAGGGGGCTTGATCTTTAAATTGGCCCTGCAGTGGAGAGTAGGAGCACTCACTGTCGGGGGGGCTGGGGGGCATGAGTTGGTGAAGTGAGAATCACTGATCTTGACTTTGATCTTCAGAGAGTAAATGGAGGCTCTGATCGGGGGTCTTGAGGGTCTCAGTGTCTGGGCTTGTGAGGGTCCTGATAAAAACCAAAGAGCCAGGCCTTTAATGACCTGGTGGGCACGGCCATCAACAGGGGCGTCTGTCTGCGGAGAGAGTGTCGACCTCATCATCGAGAGGTTTACTGACCTCGGCAGTGACATTCATGTCTTCGGTGACTCAGAAGATGGATTGGGAGAGCAATGGGGGTCATGAGGTCACTGGAAAGTGGTGTGTGGTGGTCCTGATATCTCCACAAAAGGACAAAGGTCCAAGTCTTTAGAGACTGGACTGCCTGGGGGGAGTTGTGCCAACTGGGATCCCGAGCTATTTCAACATGTGGTGGGTGCGCCAACATGCTGTACCAGTGCAGGCTCCCCAACCTGACCTCACCTGACCTGACATGACATGACTAAGGCCCTTCTTGCCCGGTTACTCAGTTTGGCTGGATGTCCAACTCTAGGAAGAGTCCTGGTGATTCCAAACTTCTTCCAGTTCACAACTCCTGGGAGCTCTCAAAGCTTTAGAGATGGTTTGATCTCCTCCACCTCATCTTTGACTCCCCACAATTTGATCATGGAGGTCAACAGAGAGCACCTAGGACTTCATGTATCGGTTTTTGAGCTGTCATGCAGTGTGAATTGTGGGGTGTTCTATGCCCAAGTATATGGGCACCTTCCTACACGATGACCAATCAATTTGCGGTCACCACAGTTGGACTCCAATCAAGTTCTAGAAACATCTCAAGGAGGATTAAAGCAAATGGGGGGCACCTGAGCACAATCTGGAGGGACACAGCAAAGGAGGGAGAGATGGCAGGTTTTGAATTTTAATAAAATTGAAAGCCTTTCTGGTTGTATGTCCTCACTTTGGGTTATTGGGTGTAGATTGATGGGCATAAATGGCAGCTTCGTCCTTTTAAAATGAAACCAACAGCACAGCAAAGTCTGGACAACGTGAAGGAGCCTGGAGACTTCATCTGGGCACGGCATCGCTGAGTGGCTGGCAGCGCCCTGAACATTGTCTACGGCTTAATGGGCGCCAGATACTAAATATTATAATAATAATCATCATCATCATAATTAGTATATTTAGTTAATGCTGGAATAATAATAATGATAATAATAATAACAACTTGAATATTTAGTTAAATCTGGTATAATAATAATAATCATCATCATCATTTGAATATTTAGTTAATACTGGAATAATAATAATAATGATAATAATAATGATGATAATACTGATTTGTATATTTAGTTAATTTTGGCATAATAGTAATAATGATAACAATAATAAAAACTTGTATATTTAGTTAATTCTGGTATAATAATAATATTAGTAATAATAGTTTATATATTTAGTTAATTCTGGTATTATAATAATAATGATAATAATAATAACTTGTATATTTAGTTAATTCTGGTATAATAATAATAATTATTATCATCATTTGTATATTTAGTTAATTCTGGTATAATAATAATATTAGTCATAATAATTTATATATTTAGTTAATTCTGGTATTATAATAATAATGATAATAATAATAACTTGTATATTTAGTTAATTCTGGTATTATAATAATAATCATCATCATCATTTGTATATTTAGTTAATTCTTGACCAATAATAATAATAATAGTAATAATAATTTGTATAGTTAGTTAATTCTGGTATTATAATAATAATAATCATCATCATTATCATTATAATTTGTATATTCAGTAAATTCTTGTATTATAATAATAATAGTAATAATAATTTATATAGTTAATAATAATAATAATAATAATTCATTACATTTATATAGCGCTTTTCTCAGTACTCAAAGCGCTAGTTAATTCTGATATTATAGTAATCATCATCATTATATTTATATATTTAGTTAATTCTGGTATTATAATAATAATGATAATAATAATAACTTGTATATTTAGTTAATTCTGGTATTATAATAATAATCATCATCATCATTTGTATATTTAGTTAATTCTTGACCAATAATAATAATAATAGTAATAATAATTTGTATAGTTAGTTAATTCTGGTATTATAATAATAATAATCATCATCATTATCATTATAATTTGTATATTCAGTAAATTCTTGTATTATAATAATAATAGTAATAATAATTTATATAGTTAATAATAATAATAATAATAATTCATTACATTTATATAGCGCTTTTCTCAGTACTCAAAGCGCTAGTTAATTCTGATATTATAGTAATCATCATCATTATATTTATATATTTAGTTAATTCTGGTATTATAATAATAATGATAATAATAATAACTTGTATATTTAGTTAATTCTGCGCAGAAGGGTGGCCGGCCGCGGTGGTGACGTCAGAGATCGAGGTACGTGTGGCCATTTCATCGGGACGTCACAGAATGTAATCTGTCGCTAAACCAAAAGCCACCCAGGACAACGTGCACTGCTGGACGTTTCTGATTTTCTTTGTCTTTTCTAAGACATTGCATTATTAAATATCACATGGCTTTCATATTTTCTAAGCTGACTGAGATATTAAAATGGCGCCGAGTGTGTGACGAAGTTCTTGTGTGATTCTTGATGGCGTTGTTTCCTCATCACTGATGCTGACCTTCCACGTCTCCAGTCTTCTTTTCTCTGCCTGCACATTCGCACCGTCAGCTCGGCCTCACGCAACTCACTTGGGGTCAGTGGACGGACCACCTGCACTCACTTTCTGCAGCTCTGCTGGTTCTGGTAATTAAAACGTCATAACGATCATACAAATCAGCCTGTGGTGACGATAACAATATTACTAGCAGTACAGTAGTAGTTGTAGCCATGTTGTCTCATGGAAAGACTGCAGTGAAATTCTACCTTGCATGTCCAACCAACATGGAACACGTCACCACCGCCCAGCGCCATGACAGACACAAACGTATTAAAATACACAACTTCAGTTTAATCACCAGAATACACAAAACCTGCTA
Organism: Erpetoichthys calabaricus; assembly: GCF_900747795.2. Lineage (NCBI taxonomy): Eukaryota > Metazoa > Chordata > Cladistia > Polypteriformes > Polypteridae > Erpetoichthys > Erpetoichthys calabaricus. The sequence continues at coordinate 92,021,011 of NC_041408.2, forward strand.
GCCTGGTGCGCTCCTGGCTACCATAGAATTGTCAGCCATTACACTGACAGAGAAGGCGGCTTAAGTGATGCATGGTGGGCGTGTCTAAAAGACAGGTGGTATTAAAAAGAGCCCCGCCCCCTGGGGGTTGAATAAAAAAGCTTTTTAGGCAACTTCCAAATAAGGGCACACATCAAAAAGGGGGCGTGACCAAAACAATACTGGGTAGGTGTTGATAGGACACCAGTATAGAGGTAGCCCCTCCCCTTGAGGTGAACGCCAGGTAAGGACTTGCTGTGCTGTATGTTGCGCCTTCACAGGGTGTTCAGAACGTCATTTTTTTATTTCTCATCATATGTTCAGGCCTGGCTCTTCATTTATGTAAAGCCGCTGCACTCGGGTCCCAATCCAGGCGGTGTGTCATGTGGTGGGTGCCCTATCAGCACATGCTCCCATATTCATTTGGTTATCCATAACCATATCCATATCCAATTTACTCCATTCTGAGTACACTAGCAGTGTCGGGGCCTGACCTAACCATGGATGGTATGCCAGCCTAAATCAGGCCAACCAACCTGCCAGCTTGGCTTTGGGAGACATTGTCTGGATAACACGCAAACCCCACATAGAAGGCTTAGCAGGAAATTTAACTTGAGATCAAGTGTGAACTGCTGTGCCAACCAACCTGTGGCTGCCCGCCTTCACCCGTCTGCACTGAGGTTCCCCATTCTTGACTCATTTCTTTATTCTTACAACAATTTCTGTGCCAGCAGCTGAGCTGTGAGGAGGAGCAGCACTTCTGAGGAGTGTCGTGGGCCGCCCACCTGCATACCTGCGCCCGTGATATATTTAGCACGATATATAAGGCTGACTCTGAATGAAAGAGAAAGACGCCCGGGCAGAGCTGATCTACGAGGAAGTCACTTTCAGAGGGGAATGGCGATGAGAGCGTTAAAGAGCTGCCAGCGGTTCGCATTTCTTCTGGTCTCTCCATTGTTTAGAGCAGTGGAGCTCGTTCTTCTCTGCTGCCACCTCTCACCTACTGCTTTACTAACTGGAGGCCAAGTCTGCGCCCGCAGCTTCATCACCTCCTCAGCACATTCGCAGGCTGTTCACTTCTATGTGGCACCTACTGATTATGGGTAACGCGCTCCAAGAGTTTCAGTGACCACCAACACTTCCAGGGTCTTCTTCAGATCTCCTCTCCGACCAACAATGAGCGGGTGCATAGCTCTCTGTCCATGTAGACAGCTGGCATCCTGTCAGCACAAGCATGGAGGCATCCAGTCTGGAAAGCAGCAGGAGCCTCACCTGACAGCACGGGCACACGGCAGGACCCTGTGCTGGAGATGTGGGTACATTTCATCTCATCTCATTGGCAAACCCACTTAATGCAATTCGGGGCCATAGAGGAACACATTTTATGACATAATATAATATAATATAATATAATATAATATAATATAATATAAAATATAATATAATATAATATGCAGTAGTGTGTGTTTGTATGTGTCTGTGTTTTTCACCCTGCCTCCCTGTCCAAGAATTGATCCTACCTTACTGGGACAGGCACCTACCAGTATCATTTTGGCCACGCCCCTCTTGTTGTCATGACGTACACCCATATTTGGAAGTCAAGCTTTTTTTTCTACCTCAAGGGGAGGAGCTATTTTTAAATACAACCGGTATTACCCACCATGCACAACTTGAGTCACTGTCTCTATCACCATGATAATATAATATAATAAAAGAATAAGCATCTGTGTGTCCCTCCAGTTGCAATGCTGCAGTCATTCCAACAGATGGTGCATCACAAAGATTTGTAGTAAGAAAATGCATTGCATTTGTCATTCCAACAGATGGTACATAATTTTGCAGTAAAGCATTTTAAGTTGAAATGACACATGCAATGCATTTTCTTAGTACATGTATTACAAAATACATTCTAACAGATGGCGTACTGCAAATGTTAACACTAAGATCTTTGTTGGTTTGTTAAATTCCAACCCATCTTAGACAGGCAGCAGAGCTAATATAATTTAATATAATATTCTCTAGGGTGTATGTGTGGGGGATTTCACCCTATGATTGGCTGGTGTCCTGCCCAATGATTGTTCCTGTTGCTCCTTAAGTTTGCTTGGATAGGCTCCAGCTTCACCACAATGGTGTACAAGATAAGCAGGCTTGAAAATGAATGAAAAATAATATAATATAATATATAATATAATACTGCGGTGGGTTGGCACCCTGCCCAGGATTGTTTCCTGCCTTGTGCCCTGTGTTGGCTGGGGTTGGCTCCAGCAGACCCCCGTGACCCTGTGTTCGGATTCAGCGGGTTGGAAAATGGATGGATGGATGGATATAATATAATAATAAAAGAATAAGTATCTGTGTATCCTTCTAGTTGCAAACATTCCAACAGATGGTGCATGACAAAGATTTGTAGTAAAAAAAAAATGCATTGCATTTTTCATTCCAACAGATGGCACATCAAAAAAACGTTCGTTGGAAAGCATTTTAAGTTGGAATGACAAATGCAATGTGTTTTCTTATTACATGTATTACAAAATTCTTTCTAACAGAAGGTGCACTGCAAATGTTAACACTAAGATCTTGGTTGATTTATTAAATTTCAACCCACTTTAGTCAGGTAGCAGAGTTAATATTCTTTTATTATTATATTATAAGTATCTGTGTGTCCTTCTGGTTGCAATGCAGCAGTTACTCCAACAGATGATGCATCACAAAGATTTGCAGTAAGAAAATGCATTGCATTTGTCATTCCAACTTAAAATGCTTTACTACAAAATGATGTGCCATCTGTTGGAATGACAAATGCAATGCATTTTCTTATTACATGTCTTACAAAATACTTTCTAACAGATGGTGCAGTGCAAATGTTAACACTAAGATCTTGGTTGATTTGTTAAATTTCAACCCATCTTAGACAGGTAGCAGAGTTAATATAATATAATATAATATAATAAACTGCGGTGGGTTGGCACCCTGCCCGGGATTGGTTCCTGTCTTGTGCCATGTGTTGGCTGGAATTGGCTCCAGCAGACCCCCGTGACCCTGCGTTCGGATTCAGCGGGTTGGAAAATGGATGGATGGATGGATGTCAGGTTGCCCAGTACCTCCAAACTGGCCCAACACGGGTGAGTGTGCCCAGTGATGGACTGGCACCTTAAACCTGACAGCACTGGCATTGGCATGGGCCTTAAACTGGACTGGGTAAGCTGGGTAGAAAACAGAGGCATGGACCGGACGGTATATGAACTCTTTTTGTTTTGTAATGCAGGTATTGTCTGGCATGACAGGTTTCAGGGGATAAGAAAGACCTGCAGGACTGAAAGAAAAGGAAGAGGAACAAGAAGAACAAGAAATCCGTCAGGCAATGCCAGTCCTGTCCAGGCTGCTGGCCCGGCTCTCTGCTCCTGTGGGTCTTATCAGGGCTTACAGTCTGATAACAAAGTGAAGCTTCACAGCCAGCTGGCCAGCCTCCGACTTACAAACAGGAATATATGGAAGAGCCGGCGACGTGGGGAGCTGTCATCAGCGTCCAGCACTCAAGCTGGAATGCAGAGAGAAATGCAAAAAATGTCAGCAATGCATCCAGAGCTTCTCCACAAGTGTAAACTCTTAGGACTAGAGGGCCTCGGTTGCCCAGGAATTCCTGTCAACAGCAGTGACGGCCCGAGTGTGTCGGTGGACGCGTCTCCATCCTTCACCATTTGCCTCTGGGTGGCTGTGTGCGAGTCAACTTAAAATCACTCACCAGATATTCTCAATTTCTACTCGGATCTCAGCGCCTGGCACTTTCACGTTTTTTTGTTATATTTTGTTATATATTCTTTTGTTTGAATTCCAGTGGAATCAATTTGGCTTTATTGACACTCATTGACAGAAAAAGACCATTCAACAGAAATATTTAGGAAGTTTTTCTTCACACGGAGTACCACAGACACTTGGAATAAGCGACCAAGTAGAGTGGTGGGCAGGAGGTCTTTAGAGACCCTCAAACTCAACTTGATGTTATTTTAGAGGAATGAAGTGAATAGGACTGGCGAGCTTTGGTGGGCTGAATGGCCTGTCCTAATACTGAAGCTTTATAACACACCGGTGAGGCCTCATCTGGAGTTCTGGGTGCAGTTTTGGCTACAAAAAGGACATAGCAGCACTAGAGAAGGTCCAGAGAAGAGCGACTGGGCTGATTCAGGGCTACAGGGGATGAGTGATGAGGAAAGATTAAAAGAGCGGAGATTAACATGTGAATTAAGATTAGGTCTTGTTAGGCCCAAGTGTACAACAGGGGGTCTGAAAATCGAAAGTCCACCTTATTAGAAGGATTTAGGAGTCATAGTGGACTCGACACTCTCCACTGGCAGACAGAAGCCATTAAGAAGGCTAACAGAATGTCAAGTTATATAGCGCCTTGATGTGTGCAGCACAAGTCACAGAAGGTTCTGCTCAGGCTTTATAACACACTGGTGAGGCCTCATCTGGAGTCCTGGGTGCAGTTTGGGTCTCCATAAAGACATAGCAGCACAAGAAAAGGTCCAGAGAAGAGCGACTAGGCTGATTCAGGGCTACAGGGGATGAGTGATGAGGAAAGATTAAAAGAGCTGAGCCTGAAGGAGATGAAGAGGAGACCTGACTGAAGTGTGCAAAATGATGAAGGGAGTTAGTGCAGTGGACTCGACACCATCAACTACCAGACAATATGTAGAGAAGCCATTAAGAAGGCTAACAGAATGTCAGGTTATATAGCGCCTTGATGTGTGGAGTACAAGTCACAGGAGGTTCTGCTCAAGCTTTATAACACACTGGTGTTTTCTCATCTGGAGTCCTGGGTCTTCAGGCTACAAAAAGGACATAACAGCACAAGAAAAGGTCCAGAGAAGAGCAACTAGGGTGATTATGGGCTACAGGGGATGAGTTATGAGGAAAGATTAAAAGATCTGAGCCTTTTAACCATTAAATGTCAGGAAATGTAAAGGGTCACACGTAGGAAGTAAAAACATGAGGTTTGAATACACAATGGGAGGTCTGAAAATTGAAAGTACGTCCCATGAGAAGGATTTAGGAGCCATAGTGGACTTGACAGTATCAACTACCAGACAGTGTTCAGAAGCCATTAAGAAGGCTAACAGAATGTCAGGTTATATAGCGCCTTGATGTGTGGAGTACAAGTCACAGGAGGTTCTGCTCATCTTTATAACACACTGGTGAGGCCTCATCTGGAGTCCTGTGTGCAGTTTTGGTCTCCATAAAGACATAGCAGCAGTACAGAAGGTCCAGAGAAGCGCAACTAGACTGAGTCCACTGCTATAGGGGATGAGTTAATAGTAAAGATTGAAAGAGCTGAGCCTTAAAGAGATGAAGAGGAGACCTGAGTGAAGTGTGCAAAATGGTGAAGGGAATGAGTCCAGTGGATTGAGACGGTGACTTTAAAATGAGTTCATCAAGAGCACCAGGACACAGTTGGAAACTTATTAAGGGGAAATTTCACACAAACATTAGGAAGTTTACACTTGAAATAAGCGACCACGTACTGTGGTGGGCAGCGGGACTTTAAGGGACCCTCAAAACTCAATTTGATGTGATTTTGGAGGAATGAAGTGCACAGGACTGAATGGCCTCTTCTTGTCTAACGTTCTAACGTCAAAGTGAAAACACATTTGTACAAAATGCGGCAGGTTACTTTACCAACCCCCTTAATCCAGACAAGGGACGCAGGGGGACTGGAGCCAATCCCAGCTAGCATAGAGCACAAGGTAGGATGAAACTCTGAAGAGGATGCCAGTCCAGTCCAGTGCAGGGCAAACACACACACACACACACACACACACACACACACACACACACTTGCACACTCGGCCCAATTTAGTGTTGTCAGTCCACCAAGCCTGCATGTCTTTGGACGGTGAGTGGAGATCTACACGGACACAGGGAGGACATGCGGACCCGGGACACAAACCCCGGTCTCCATAAGTGCAACCCCAACGCCAGCCCTCCGAGTATAAAAGTGGCCAAAATTAATTAGTGTTGCTGTTTTGCAGTAAGGAGACTGTGGAAGATTGTGGGGTCGCTTCCCGGTTCCTCCCTGTGTGGATAGCGCTTTGAGTACTGAGAAAAGCGCTATATAAATGTAATGAATTATTATTATTATTATTAATGACAAATATAAATCAGAAAATGGCTGGTCCTACGGTACCCGGCTTCTCTTCTTAATAATTCTTTACTTTTCCAAAGCGCTTTTCTCACTACTCCACGCAGGGAGGACCGGGGGGACGGGGGGCTGCTCACGGTCTCCTGACTGCGACTTATCGTGTTCTAGGAGTAGATACGGCCACTCCACTCTCCAATCGCAAACAGCAAGGGAAGATCTGCTTTCTTTCTGGGCTAAAGGCGCACCAGGGACGGAAATCCATAGAAGGCTTGGCGGAGAAGTTCAGAGACAGTCGGACAAGCGTTTGACAAGAGCAGGACGTCCGTCTGTGTCTACCACTGCTGCCGCCGCCGCCGCCGCCGATCAAGTCCATGCTAGGATTCCGACTAGGATTTCAGCCCCTGGTAGACCTTTAGAAAAAGGAGCAGTGCGTTCCTAGAAAGCAGGAGAAGCAGACTGAGTGAGGTCGGAATGTGACCCGCCTGACCAGAGGTGGAGAAAGTCACAGAGCCGACCCAAACAAAGGATCACAAGAGCAGGTAATTTGCTGAGTCGCCGGCGTGTTTACCGTCTGAAGCTCTACTCACAGACGGGACGCCATAAGCAAACCTCTACGGCGTGTGGCACGCCGTATTTAGTGTGTATTGTCGCCTTGTTGCTATTGTTTTAGTGCCCACTATTGTTCTGAGGAGACAATTAGATAAGAATTTCATGACAAGCTGCTCACATTAACAATAAGCCTCTCAATCACAGACATGTCAAAGGAAGGCCCCACCTATGGGACGCAGGCCGAGTCCTGGCACATCTCACTAGATTGGATTCCAGAGTTGGTAGTCAATGTGATGATCACCTAGGAGAGGAAGACCACCAAAGACAATACAGACAATAGCAAAGTCACATTCTGACGATACGCCGTCAAGTCCAGAGTGTAATCCGAGTCCTTACCCCCTAAACTTACACTCGACTTTCTCGTTTGCTCTCCTGTCCCTGATCCAAGACCCCCGATGGCCGAAGCCTTTGAGTTTTCTTTCCAGATACGCACGAGTTCACTGGAAGCGCCGGAGAGGAGATCAGCCAGGGTTTCATTTTCATATCTGCAGTGCAATTCAGCAGACACAACACAAAGGAAGCGCTGGCTCAACGAACCGGGTAGCCGTCAAGTGAAGAAAACGAGTTGAACCTGAAGAGCGGACCTGCAGGCAGTGAGGGGCCCAAGGATTTGGGTCAAAGGCAGTGGCCTCTTCGTGGTGGCTGTTATTATCGCAAGTGACGAGCGTCCTAGACACAGAATTTGATACGCTTCATCGAAAGAAAGGAAGGAAGGAGGAGGAGGAGGAGGAGGAGGAGGAGGAGGACCTGGCCTTTGTGTCAGTAAGACGGAATGTGCAGGCCCGGCGTGAAGAAACCCCTTCGGCATCTCGTTTTGCTAACTCACAGCTCATAGAGGAGGGTCAGCAGAGTTTGCCTGGACGCCCGCTGCTCTGCCCTTCCACTTTCTTTTTTAAATACTACAGAAGTTACACTCCTGGTCCGGATGTCAGATACTCGGCACACTGAGACGTCTTAGTGTTGGTAAAGAGCTCAGATGGTGGGGGAAATTTCCCCTTCACATGTTTCCAACTGTGCCCCCGTGTTCTTGATGAACTCATTTTCAAGTCACCGTCTCGATCCACTGGACTAATGCCCTTCATCATTTTAAACACTTCGGTCAGTCAGGTCTCCTCTTCATCTCCTGTAAAAGCTCAGCTCTTTTAATCTTTCCTCATAACCCTGAATCAGCCTCGTCGCTCTTCTCTGGACCTTCTCTTGCGCTGCCATGTCCTTTTTGTAGCCTGGAGACCCAAACTGCACACAGGACTCCAGATGAGGCCTCACCAGTGTGTTATAAAGACTTGAGCAGAACCTCCTGTGACTTGTACTCCACACATCAAGGCGCTATATAATCTGACATTCTGTTAGCCTTCTTAATGGCTTCTGAACACTGACTGGAAGTCGATATCTTAGAGTCCACTATGACTCCTAAATCCTTCTCATAAGGTGGACTCTCAATTTTCCGACCGCCCATTGTGTATTCAAACCTCACATTTTTACTTCCTATGTGTAATTCTTTACATTTACTGACATTAAACTTCATCGTCCACAAATCTGCCCAAGCCTGTCTGCTGTCCAAGTCCTTCTGTGATGATATAACAGATTCCAAATTATCTGCTAATCCACCTATCTTGGTATAATCTGCACACTACACCAGCTTGTTCCTTATATTCCTATCTAAATCATTTATAGATATTAAAAATAGCAGCGGCCCAGCACTGCCCCCTGCTGGTCACCACTCTTAACATCAGTCAATTCTGATGAGGGTCCTCACACCATCACCCTCTGCTTCCTGTGTCTGAGCCAATCCTGCACCCACAGAAGTTTGATGCCCACCTCTCATGTGGCACCTCATTAAAATGCTTTCTGAAAGTCCAGATCAATAATCTCATCTGCCCTATTCTGCTCGTATCCTTTTGTTACCTCCTCATAGAATTCCAGCATGTTAGTAAAACACGACCTCCCTCTTCTGACCACACATTGACTGTTCCTAATAACTCCTGTTCTTTCCAGGTGTTGCTCAATCTTCTCCTTAATAATTCCTTCCATTAATTTTCCTGTGACGCACGTTAAGCTTACTGGCCTGTAGTTGCTTGGATCTGCCCGGTCATCCTTTTTATATAATGAGATGATATTTGCCATTTTCCAGTCCTTCAGAATCTCTCCAGTGCGCAGTGACTTCCTAAAAATGCGTGTCCAGGGTTTCTATCTGCACTCGCTAGCCTTCTTAAAAACTTGAGGATAAATATGATCTGGTCCTGGTGATTTGTTTGATTTCAGCTTATTTAATCTGAGCAGCTCTTCTCTCTCTGCAATTTCCAAATCCCTCAGTACCTCCTTAGTAGTCCCTGTTACTACTCTGAGGTTATCCACTTGTTCACTTGTGAAGAAAAACAACATAAGCTTATGGCACCCGCTACTTCATTGTCTGTATCTTTTAATTCCCCTTTGCTATTTCTGATGCACTTCACCTCCTCCTTGACTGTTCTTTTGCTACCATAGGTATAGTTTTATCTGCTATATTCCTCTCCAACTGTCTTTTAGCCTCCCTGATATTCTTCTTAAAGGATAACAACTGACTCAATTAACACACATGCATCTTAATTATAGTAAGAAAAGTCCATCTCTTATTAACTTACAGGGCTAAAAGGCTATACCTTTGTCTATGGCTATGACTAAGCAAACACAAATATGAATTTACAATACAATACAATTTATTTTTGTGTAGCCCAAAATCACACAAGAAGTGCCGCAATGGGCTTTAACAGACCCTGCCTCTTGACAGCCCCCCAGCCTTGACTCTCTAAGAAAACAAAAGGGAAAAAAACGGTGGAAACCTTGTAATAATTTAACTTAACTTAAAGCATTAACTTTCTAAGACTGGCTCTTACAGTCATCACTCTTTGGCTTTGCTCCTGCCTTTGCACTCTCACATTGCTTATTATTATTATTACCACCATCTTAAAATTAAGGCATTTTCACAATATGCGGGATACTGAGAAATTAATTCAAGCAATTATTTTTACTTTCTCGTATACGAAGAATAGGGAAAGTATTAGAATCATCCAAAAATCTGATGTCGAGATTTTGATGAATCTCAGTGTTTTAGACCTCCCTGAGTCTGAAAATACCATTTTTGCAATTATGTCTGTGTGTTTGTCTGTGTCTGTATGTAAACACGATAACCTGAGGACGCTGTCACTTAGGTCAACCAAATTTTTTTGCATTAGGTACAAAACGCAGATTTCTATTAACTTTTGAGCTATTTCCGCTAATCGGAAGTGGTACTTCACCATTTAGTCCAATTCGTTCAACTTTACTTTTATAATAATTGTTCAATATATTATTAATTTGATTAGTTGTTGATGGTTTTTTAATGTATGTAATATGAAAATATAATCATTGCCTTGAAGTTTACTCCTCAAATATCCATCCTCATGTCTGAGTATATGAGAAAGTCTAAGGGAGACCACTCACGATTTTTTAATTCGCATTGTTCACAGGATGTTCAAGTTATTATTAATGCAGCTTTCAGTTAAGCTAAAATCCTGCTGCAAGAATTATTACAAGTTATTATTACAAAAAAAAATAAAAAAAAATCCTGCTGCAAGAATTATTACAAGAACAAGACAATACGAACACATAACTTCAGATCTTAAATCCTTACACTGGCTCCCGGTTAAGTTTAGGGCAGATTTCAAAATCCTCCTTTTAACATATAAAGCCTTAAATGGCCGAGGTCCGGCTTACTTGTCTGAACTTATCATGACTTACAAACCAGAGCGCACATTAAGATTTCAAGATGCCGGTCTGCTTATGATTCCAAGGATTAATAAAATAACAGTGGGAGGTCGCACTTTTAGTTACAAGCCCCAATGATGCGTAACAGTCTGTCAGCTGCTATAAGAGATGACCCTTCAGTCTCAGCTTTCAAATCTCAGCTGAAGACTCGCACCTTCAGTTTAGCACACCCTGACTAGAGCTGCTGATTAACTGTGCAGACTGCATCTCTGTTGTTAGTCATTAGCACTAAAACAGAAGTAACATAATCTGTTACTAACCCTCACCTATTCTGTTTCTCTTCTCGGTACTCAAATGTGGCACTTGGTGCCACGGCCCACCTGCCAAGTTGTTTGCCTGCCTATGGAAAAGTCATCTCTGATGGAGGAGCACTGGAATCATCGAGTAGAGGAGTCCTTTGATCTGATTGGCTGGTCCATCACTGACTCAGCTGTGGAACGGCAAGTAGTTGGGAGGCGGCTTGATTTCTGAGGTCTCCAGGACTCTGAACAAATCGGAATCCTCTTACGTAATATCATCTACCCCTCTATACTTGTACTGTTACTGTTGTATTGTATTGCATTCCTGAGGTGGCCATATTGGCATTCTAGATGTGTGAAGAGGATTACGTGTGTTCTGTGTTATGTATTGTAATGACCCCATTTTTTGACACCCACTGCATGCCCAGCCTACCTGGAAAGGGGTCTCCCCCTGAATTGCCTTTCCCAAGATTGTTTTGTTTTTGGGAGTTTTTTCTTGGCTTGTCAGGGAGTCAAGGCTGGGGGTCTGTCAAAGCCCATTGTGGCACTTCTTGTGTAATTTTGGGCTATACAAAAATAAATTATTATTGTTATTGTGTTTCTCATTTGACCCAGGAGAATGCCATTGTTAAAAGAAAAACAAAAAAAAGCCAGACAGGAACTTTCTAAAATGAATATTGACAAGCCATAATGCCACGAGGAGAAGGTCCTTTGGACGGATGACACAAAACTATGGAGTTTTTTGACAAGTCACATCAGCTCTATGTCTACATACAGAAAAATGAAGCTTTCAAAGAACAGAACACCACAGCTACTGTGAAACATGGAGGAGGCTCGCTTACGTCATGGAACTGCTTTGCTGCGTTTGGCACAGGGTGCCTCGAGTCTGTGCAGGGAACAATGAAATCTCCAGACTACCAAGACATTTTACGAGCGTCGCTCACAGAAAGACCTGACTTTCAAACAAAGTTAAACTATAAAAATGAATCAAACTATAGGGTGAGTCAGAATTATCTTAACACTAATGGTACTGCTATGTACAGACTTATATACAATTTATGTGCCACATATGGTACATGTATTGAACATGATGGCGAACAGGTGGCGAATCATCTTGCACATAACGTATGAAGTATGTTTTGTGAATAAATTGTTTCCGCTATTCAAATGTTAACATAATTTTGACTTACCCTGTATATCCATTATCAACCTAATTTAATCGAGCTTCAAACAAAATTGTGTTATACGAAATACCAGTGGTTCCCAAACTTGGCCCTGGGGACTTGATGTGGCTGCAGGTTTTTGTTTCAACCAAATTTACAATTAGTGATAATCTTTATACATAATACGCTACTGTGACTGTCCGTTTGTCTGTCCAGGATTTTAAATCCCCTGTAGCTCACAAACCGTTTGAACTATTGACCTGAAATTTGGTACTCATATACTACGTGACGTCTACTGTCCGCTTTCAGGGGTGATGATTGACCTTAAAGGTTATTCCTTTTTTTATTCTTATTTTATTTTATTGTAGAATCAACTCTTGGCAGCGTATGCGTACGGGCGCTGTTCTCATCCCTACCACCTTCTCCGTCACTTCTCCTACCTCTTCATATGTTAAATCATTCTTGAGGCAGATTGAAGACGTGTCAGCTTATGTGAAAAATTAACGAAACCGTACTAAGTAATTGCAACACAAACACTGACTTAATGTGTTTAACGCGAAAAGATGTCGACGAAAGAAGAGAAGAAGCGGGCCGCTAGGGTGGAGACAAGAAGAGCTGCTCAGGAAACTGCAAGCGCATCAACCTCTGAGCAGACGAATGGCAAATGTACAGACAAAGAAAGAGGAGGAAAACTAGGAATGCTCAAGTCAAGTGGATTCACTGCACGTTATCATCCAGTCCGCCATAACTGGTAAATGATAATAACTGATCTAATTTAATTAGCTGGTCTTTCTTTTCTCTTCTCTTATTCTGCATTTGGTACGATTTTCACATTTACAAGGTATTTACCGTATATACTCGTGGATAAGTCGGGACTTGATTTTATTGTATAATTTCTGGTGTTTTATAATGTTGGTCGTATAAGTCAAATGTGGAACACTCACGCTATTGGTCCAAGAGATTAAGTTATGCTAACGCCCACCTGAGAGAGTCACCACGGAGCACATGACCTTTTCTTTCTATGTATTGTGCCTACGTGACCACATGGTAATACCCAAACTATTCTGAAACGATGTTTGTACCATTTTGTGTTTTTTGTACCTCACACCCTCATACACCTTTATCGTAAGAGCATCCCTTATCTACGATGGGGTGTTCGATCAGAAGAAAATGTGAAGCTGGTTTTAAGTTGTTGAAGTGGCGAAAGAAATTTTTTATGTGGGTGCAGCAATGCGCAGTATCAGCGTGTGCTCCTAATCTCTCTCTCTATTGTGCCTACGTGACCACACAGTAATACCCAAACTATTCTGAGGAGACGTGTCCACTGTTTTGTGTTTTTTGTATCTCACACCCTCATACACCTTTATCGTAAGAGCATCCCTTATCTATGATGGAGCATTCGATCAGAAGAAAATATGAAGCTGGTTTAAAATTAAATGTTGTTGAAGTGGCGAAAGAAATTGGGAACTGTGCTGCGGCAACAAAATTCGATGTGTCTGAGATAACTGGTGCGAGACTGGAGGAGGCAAGAAGAAAAAAAATTTAAGTGTAGTATTTCTGAACGGGCGTATAAGTCGGGGTCTGATTTTATGATCGATTTTTCGGTTTCAAGACCCGACTTATACGCGAATATAAACGGTAGAAATATTTTGATGTTTGCGACAGCTTTAAATGTTTAACTCCCTTTGTTGTTTTCGTATCATTTGGGCCTTTTTCTGTGCCGTTTGCTCCCTTCGTTGTATCCTAATAATGACAATTAACAATAAGCAGAGCAGACACCTGGCCAAACAACACTCAATGATGAAAGGCTGCAATTACTTCAGCGTCAGACCCACTAATGACTAAATAGTGAATGAAATAACCAGAACATCTGGAAAATTAGAATGAAAATAATGTTGAAAAGTTAAAAACAAATCCCCATATATGTCCTTAGTATATTTTAATAATTTCTTCATTGACCGTAAAACAGAAATTGGGAAACAACAGCTCACTTAATTCGGCTAGGAGTCCAATTAAAAACAGACGTTGGCCGGAACACAATCCTGCAGCCACCCGGGGTCCCTAAGACCGAGTTTGGGAACAGCTGGCCTAAGCGGTTGTTTCCTTGTCACGTTACCCAAGTCTAAGGGGATAGACAAAGAGATTTCAAGCAGTACATTGAGTAAACGGTATATCAGGTGTTCAAGATAAAACTATTGACTGAATGTTTGGTTAAAACAGACCTGCCAAATAACACCGGACAGCATGTACTTCTGGGAATATTTTTTTAACTTCCTGGAGACAGATGGAGTTATTTGCAAAATTAGCTTGAATCTGACAGGATCTTTTAACAAATGGGCCTCAGGGAAAGCATGGAGTGACTGGACAGTGGACCATCTCAAATGACCTTTGAACCAGAAATCTCATAGCGATTCAGTCAGAAAACTTAAAATAACAAAGGGTTTGCTGAAAAAAAAAATACAAACAGAATCTAAACAAGGACATGAAGTGAGGAAAAAATTTACGCAGCGAACTGATGGGTTTGTCAATAGAGAATGACAGAGAATATTTCTCTACACTGGACAAATTTTTCATTTGGATTTGAGCAGAGGGGCAGACTTGCCATTAAATACTGTGTTCTGTTAAAGGATGGCTAAAATGTTATTGAAAGACATCTTTGTAACCAGTATCCAGCGTTCAGGATACTGATTAAGGAAAAATTAGAAACTGGCACTGTAAAGAGATTTTTAAATACGTTTACCTAACAAGAGGATCACATTTATGGCACATTCCAGGCCTCAAGTGCAGACTGAGAAAGATGATTTGGGCTAATGAGCAATAAAAAAAAAACAAAGTCTTGAAATCGCTTAAGATGCAGAGCATTTGGAAAACTTGATGAGAATTAAATTCTTTGTAAAATTTTGGACAGACGATTAATGCTGGTAGAGTTTATATCCTACTAGCCGTCCCCCGCGGCTCCACCCACATAGTAGTGAAACAGGACAGTGAGGAGGGTCCCGCCCGGCTCCCCACTCCTGACGTCACGCTTCCCCCTCCCCTCGGTCCGCAGCCTCTGTCTCGGATTAGCATGAATATATCGCTCCTATGATCCTTAACGTGATGAGAGAAGTTTCAAGCAAATTCTAGAAAAAACAAACGCTTTAAATCCGTTAAGTAGTTCTCTCGTTTGCTAGCTAAGCAGAGGTAAGGAACACCCTGAAGCTGGGGTGAGTGAGGAGGGTCCCGCCTACTTCCCCTCAGCCCACTGTCAGTCTCTCGGATTCGCACAAATAAATCGCTACCATAAGTGAACTATGATTCTTAGTGCGATGAGAGAAGTTGCAAAATCAACCGGAATGTTCAAGCAAATTACAGAAGAAAATCTGATCTACAGTGCATCCGGAAAGTATTCACAGCACATCACGTTTTCCACATTTTGTTATGTTACAGCCTTATTCCAAAATGGATTAAATTAATTTTTTTCCTCAGAATTCTACACACAACACCCCATAATGACAACGGGAAAAAAGTTTACTTGAGGTTTTTGCAAATTTATTAAAAATAAAAAAACTGAGAAATCCCATGTCCATAAGTATTCACAGCCTTTGCTCAATACTTTGCCGATGCACCTTTGGCAGCAATTACAGCCTCAAGTCTTTTTGAATATGATGCCACAAGCTTGGCACACCTATCCTTGGACAGTTTGGCCCATTCCTCTTTGCAGCACCTCTCAAGCTCCATCAGGTTGGATGGGAAGCGTCGGTGCACAGCCATTTTAAGATCTCTCCAGAGATGTTCAATCAGATTCAAGTCTGGGCTCTGGCTGGGCCACTGAAGGACATTCACAGAGTTGTCCTGAAGCCACTCCTTTGATATCTTGGCTGTGTGCTTAGGGTTGTTATCCTGCTGAAAGATGAACCGTCGCCCCAGTCTGAGGTCAAGAGCGCTCTGGAGCAGGTTTTCATCCAGGATGTCTCTGTACATTGCTGCAGTCATCTTTCCCTTTATCCTGACTAGTCTCCCGGTTCCTGCCGCTGAAAAACATCCCCACAGCATGATGCTGCCACCACCATGCTTCACTGTAGGGATGGTATTGGCCTGGTGATGAGCTGTGCCAGGTTTCCTCCAAACGTGACGCCTGGCATTCACACCAAAGAGTTCAATCTTTGTCTCATCAGACCAGAGAATTTTTTTTCTCATGGTCTGAAAGTCCTTCAGGTGCCTTTTGGTAAACTCCAGGCGGGCTGCCATGTGCCTTTTACTAAGGAGCGGCTTCCATCTGGCCACTCTACCATACAGGCCTTATTGGTGGATTGCTGCAGAGATGGTTGTCCTTCTGAAAGGTTCTCTTCTCTCCACAGAGGACCTCTGGAGCTCTGACAGAGTGACCATTGGGTTCTTGGTCACCTCCCTGACTAAGGCCCTTCTCCCCCGATCGCTCAGTTTAGATGACCGGCCAGCTCTATGAAGAGTCCTGGTGGTTTCGAACTTCTTCCACTTACGGATGATGGAGGCCACTGTGCTCATTGGGACCTTCAAAGCAGCAGAAATTTTTCTGTAACCTTCCCCAGATTTGTGCCTCGAGACAATCCTGTCTCGGAGGTCTACAGACAATTCCTTTGACTTCATGTTTGGTTTGTGCTCTGACATGAACTGTCGACTGTAGGACCTTCTATAGACAGGTGTGTGCCTTTCCAAATCATGTCCAGTCAACTGAATTTACCACAGGTGGACTCCAATGAAGCTGCAGAAACATCTCAAGGATGATCAGGGGAAACAGGATGGGACTGAGCACAATTTCGAGCTTCATGGCAAAGGCTGTGAATACTTATGTACATGTGCTTTCTCAATTTTTTTATTTTTAATAAATTTGCTAAAATCTCAAGTAAACTTTTTTCACGTTGTCATTATGGGGTGTTGTTTTTAGAATTCTGAGGGAAAAAATGAATTTAATCCATTTTGGAATAAGGCCGTAACATAACAAAATGTGGAAAAAGTGATGTGCTGTGAATACTTTTCGGATGCACTGTAAATTCGTTAAATTGTTTTCTCGTGAAAAGTGGACCGACAGACAGACATTAGATTTTATATATATATATATATATATATATATAAAATTATATATATATATATATATATATATAGAGAGAGAGAGAGAGAGAGAGAGAGAGAGAAGAGAGAGAGAGAGAGAGAGATAGAAAAGGTCAGAAGAGAACATGTTTGAATATTTAGTGACATGTTGATTAGAAATAAACATTGCTATATCAGTTCAGTTAATTTTTAAATACTTAAATACCCAATACAGTAAATAATCATATGTGTGATTTTTTTTTGTCTTACATACAGAAATGCATTGCTAATACTGGCACTCAAAAACTGTTAATTTTAAGAACTTGCTGCCCGCATGAAAATAAATGTGCACACTCCAGGCCACTTCTTCTTATAGGGCACATCATTCCTGGCCCCAGCTTATCCTCCCTTTGCAGGTGCCACACTATGGCACTTTAGGGGAGACTAAACATTAGGACCATTTTGACAAGAACAGGACATTCAGTCCAACAAGCCCATCCATCCCACCCACCTAACTGGTCCAAAATAACCTCAAGTTAAGATTTAAAGGTCCCCAAAGTCCTATTCTCTACAACACTACTTTGGTCACTTATTCCATGTGTCTACTGTTCTCTGAATGAATGACAAAATTCCTAATGTTTGTGTGAAAATTGCCTGGTATTGTCACCTTGTTTTGGTTAAAGAATTCATTTCTAAGTCACAGCCGGAATCCGCCATAAGGTGTTCACAATGATGTCACTGAATTGAAATGAAGACAGACTCGCCGAGTAGAAAGTGACAAAAGAAACTGCAGGCAGAAGGTTTACTAAAGCTGACGGTCCTAAATGCTAATGTTTTTCATACCGTGAAAACAACTCAAAAACTACTTACAAAAATGTTTGATTTATTTTCCAATTGAGCAGCAAAAGCTGGAGAAAAAAAAAAATCAGAAGTGTACAGACATTTCATGCAGAATTCAAAGGGAGGTCGCAAGTCCACTTTTTAATGACAACGATCACCAGATGGTTCTTTTAAGGTTAGCCCAGGAAGAACGCGTCATTCCCTGAGCCGCTTTAACTTCATTCCAGTCCAGCTTTGTATCTGGGATTTCATCCTCGGGTTCCGGATCACTTCTTACAGCACCTTTGGGCGAAGCCACGACAATTGGCAGGGAGCCGTAAGCATCCTGAAATTCTACAACGTGTAGCTTCTTTCTGTCAGCCAATTGCTGGTGTGTTTCCTGGAAGAAAACAGAGTTGAATGAAGCAGGTGGTGTTACATTGGGGGGACTATTTTGACACTTGTGTGCAAATGTTCACTCAGGCTCAACCTTGCAGAAAGTTTGTTCCCTGTGATTTTTTGAAATCCCCTGCCTGTGTTCATTTGTGCTCATTTTAAATGTCACTGTCCTCATCATTCTGTATTAATTACAAAGTACTGTGAGAGTCACTTCAGAATAGCAGAACAACTTTGACGAGAGCAGGCAATTTAGGCCAACCTTCAGTCTTTCCTCATACCTCTCAGTAACCCCAATCCTATTCACCAAGATTCTCCAAAATAACATGGAGGTAAGACTGAAGGTCCACAAGTCTCTCTGGTCACTCATGCCACGTGTCTGTTTCTTCGTGTAAAGAAAAACTTCCTAATGTCGGTGCAAAATTTGCCCTTAATAACTTTCCAGCTGTGTTCTTGTTGAAGAATTAATTTTAAATGAACAGCCTGAGATCCACTTTACTAATTCCCTTTCATAATTTTAAGCAGTTCAATTGTCACCTTTTTTATTGTTAACATTTATTTACATGTACTGTATATTTTTGTCTATTATGGGTTTTTAATCAAGAAGAGAGGTTTAAAGAGAGTGCAGGCAGGGCGGAATGGGTGGAGAAGAGTGTCAGGAGTGATTTGTGACAGACGGGTATCAGCAAGAGTGAAAGGGAAGGTCTACAGGACGGTAGTGAGACCAGCTATGTTATACGGGCTGGAGACGGTGGCACAGGAGACAGAGCCGGAGGTGACAGAGTTAAAGATGCTAAGATTTTCATTGGGTGTGACAAGGATGGACAGGATTAGAAATGAGGACATTAGAGGGTCAGCTCAGGTCGGATGGTTGGGAGACAAAGTCAGAGAGGTGAGATTGCATTGGTTTGGACATGTGCAGAGGAGAGATGAGGGGTATATTGGGGGAAAGGTGGTAAGGATAGAGCTGCCAGGAAAGAGGAAGGCCTAAGAGAAGGTTTATGGATGTGGTGAGAGAGGACATGCAGATGATGGAGAGGACAGGAAGAGATGGAACAAGATGATCCGTTGTGGCAACCCCTAATGGGAGCAGCCGAAAGAAGAAGAATATGGGGTTTTACTCAAGAGGAATTCAGTTCTGATATTACTTTCACATTTTGCTTTGAAGTTTAAAAGTTGACTTTCAGTAAGGCATTAGTTTTCTTTATTTATGTGACATTCTGAATGTCATGTAACCTCGATTGTCACTCCAACGTTATACCGATTAAATAAGATGATGATCGCACTATGCATTAATCCTGTGTGATCTTCATAGCTATTGTTTGTCGACTCTAGCGTGAGGATTTTGAGTTCTGGTTCTGCTCCTTTTCTAATTCAAACTTTAGATTTTTGTTTTGCCCTTTGATTCTGGTTACTTGATCTTATATTGACTCCTCCAGTATTCTGATCCCTTGCCTATTATTTGACCACAGTTTCTCATTTCTCAAATATCTCCTGGTGGTTTTAGTGCTTACAACAATCCTTGACACTTTGTGTGTCACAACATTCTTAATATTCACTTTGGTTACGTTAAAAACAACTACCATGCCCATGCCAAGTTTGTAAAGGTAGTTGTATTGGAGATATCATGATTCTATTGGTTGGTAATCATTAATTTATAATATTGCAAATCCCAATGCACACCCTCAACTTATATATAATCTGGGTGAATGAAGGTGGATGTGCTGGAGTTTTCAAAAGCAGAGTTCCTGATTATCAAAGCACTTGAGATTTGATTCCTAGAGTGGAAGTCTGGAGTGACTCCAATCAAAAAAAGCCGACTCCATGACTCTGACGCCATCATTGACTCTTTGGTCTCGTCATGTCTGGACTACTGCAACTTGCTCCTGGCAGGAGTACTCGCATGCCCTATCAAGCCACTGCAGCTGATCCAGAATGCAGAGGCCCATCTTGTATTTAACCACTTGAGATGGGCACGTCACTTCTCTCTTCAGGTCACTACATTATTGGCTCCCTGGAGCACCACACATCAAGTTCAAATCCCTGAAATGGGTCAGCACCTGAATATATGGAGACACTGGTGAAGTGCTATACGCCTGCTCGCCCACTCAGGTCTGCCAGGGAACAGTGTCTGGTGATGACCTCTACGTGGTATCAAGTTTCAACTCAGACTCTTTTCCTGTGTAGTTACCACTTGGTGGAATGAGCTGCCCACCTCCATCTGAACTGCTGGCTCCCTCAATGTATTTAATAAACAACTGAAGACCTATCTGATCTATGAATATCTGTCGAAATGAAGAGAGAAAAAAACTTTGCTTGGAGATATTTTATATTGTCAGTTAATTTGTTTAATTTCAGTATTGATTGTAAATTATTAGTTATTACATCTCTTCACTTGAGGCAATCTACTTTTGTTAACAGTCCTATTACACTTGATGAACAAAGAGGCCCTACCTAGCCTAATGTTACTTAGGTTTACCACTTTTGTAAGTCGCTTTGGATAAAAGCATCTGCCAAGAAAATAAATGAAAATGTAAATCACAGGATTAAACTGAATCTTTCTTTATAGTTCAATCCTCTCCTTAGCCTGGTCACTCTGTTCTACACCTTCTCCTCATGTTGTCCATCTATCGCAGTCTGATCCAGTCTGTGATCACTTTCAGTTTCATCGCCTGGTTTATAGCCGACTATACTTCCTTAGAAGGCTGGCGTCCTTCAACATCTGCAATAAGATTCTGCAGATGTTCTATCAGACGGTTGTGGCGAGCGCCCTCTTCTACGCAGTGGTGTGCTGGGGAAGCAACATAAAGAAGAGGGACACCGCACGCTTGGACAAACTGGTGAGGAAGGCAGGCTCTATTGTAGGCACAGAGCTGGACAGTTTGACATCCATGGCAGAGCGACGGGCGCTGAGCAGACTCCTATCAATCATAGAGAATCCACTGCATCCACTGAACAGGATAATCTCCAGACAGAGGAGCAGCTTCAGCAATAGACTGCTGTCACTGTCCTGCTCCACTGACAGACTGAGGAGATCGTTCCTCCCCCACACTATGCGACTCTTCAATTCCACCCAGGGGGGTAAACGTTACTATTATACAAAGTTATTGTCTGTCTGTATACCTGCATTGTTATCGGCATTGTTATCACTGTTTAATTTAATATTGTTCTTTATCAGTATGCTGCTGCTGGAGCATGTGAATTTCCCCTTGGGATTAATAAAGTATCTATCTATCTATCTATCTATTTATCTATCTATCTATCTATCTCTCTATCTAATAGTCTGACAAACCAAAACTCTAAAAAGCTCCAGCAGATTACAAAGTATGCAGCTAAAGTTATTGGGGCTGATGTAGATGATTTGTCGAGTGTGTGTCAGAGGGCAATGTTAAAGAAATTGGAAATCATCTCAACTGATGACAGTCATCCATTACATGTAGAAATAAAGTTCAGTAAATCAGGAAGGATAGTCGCTTTGAAAACCCACACAAATCGCTCCAGAAACTCCTTTCTTCCTAGTGCCATACGACTCTTCAATAAGAAATATTTCAGATAATGATTAAGGTTTTGATATAGATATCCTGTAACCTTTTTTTTTTTGGTGTAAATATGTATTATCTAACTGCCTTACCTTAACCTTTCTTGTTTCTATCTGTCTGTTTTATTTCATTCTGTCTGTTATTAGATGCAACTGAGAAGGCAAATTTCATGTTTTCTTGTGTAAACATGACTAAATAAAGAAACCTTAACCTTCTCTAGTGCTATCTTGTCTTTATATTTAGTATGAAGGCCTGTGATTTTCAAAGGGTGTTTCTGCTCCCTGGGTGGGGTTTAAAGTGGTGTTCCTTGCCAGTGGTTCAAGGAGCTCTGAGTCGAGAGTAGACAGAAGGTAAAGGTTCAGTTGACAGTGGGGCACAGAGGTTTGAGAGGTGAGAAGGGATTAGCAGAGAGTTGGGAAGGTGGATAGGCGTGACTTGTATAATTTCTGCACTGCGGGTTAAACTTTGGGTAAGCCACCTTTCCTGTCTGACAGGGAATGAAACCTGTATAGTGAGACGTTTGTAGGAGCAGCTAAGATTTCTTTTGTCTTTTATTGATTTGATGTATTTCTGTTCTCCACTTTCATCCCTTTGTGTATTTTGTATAATAAAATAGTTATAGTTTGATAATGTTTCGAAATGTAGAATTCCTTGTTCCAGGTTATTGTAAGCACACAGAGGTGTTTCCTGTCACAGGTTATATACCGGTAATGGATATGTAAATATTTACAGTATGTTTAAGGTTTTGCTTTTGTCTTATTAATTAAAGAACAGAAAAAAAATAGGGAAGAAAATATATTTATGAATTTACAGTACCTGCTTGCCCAGCCCTTGAAATAAAGCTCTAGTGATATTTAGTAGATTTGTAGAGCCAGACACCTTGGCATACATGTCCTGAACGCCAATGAGTTTGCACATTGTAATGATGGCTCTGTGGCAGCGCAATCCATAACCTAAAATAAACAAAACACCACAAAAACATTTGCTTAGTAAAGATTAAGAGTATCCAGCCAGACAAGCTTATTACTAAACTATAATTACAAGGACGATAGATCTAGTTTCTGAATGGGACACTGTTCTGACGGTGTATGGACACATTCCTTAATCAGCGTGTGTGCCTGGACTGTAATGACCTCAAAATCCCTAGCACTCACTTACTTAAAGGAATATTCCACCCAAAAATAATGCTCTTTAAATATGTTACCTACCCCATGTCAACATGAGATTTCTTGATCATCACTATAAACAAATTGGAAGAAGTACTATGAAAAAAATAATGTTTGATTGCAATAGTCCTTTAATGGTTAACCTAAGAACGTCTTCAGTCTGTTCAAAGGAACAGGTACAACTTCTATCAGCCCCCTGCACTAAACAGGAGGAGGACTGAAAAAGTAAAATTTACAACAAGAACACACAACGTAAAGCTAATTAGATAAAGACCTGTTCATTTAACTAGATGTAAGAGTTTCCAGCCATAACAAGATCTAGCCAAACAATAAACACACTAAAAAAGAATGCCAACGTTACCAGATTGCCACTCTCATGCTGGCTAGCTTTTGTTAAGTACAGGCCTTAAAATTTACAAAACATAAATAAATAAATACAGGGACAGTCAAAATTATGTTAACATTTGAATGGCAGAAACAACTTATTCACAAAACATACTTCATATGTGCAAGATGATTTACAGGAATGTCTCAACCTGTTCGCCATCATGTTCAACACACAAACACCAATAAGCAACAGTACCACTTAAAGCCTGGACACACATTTCACGGGGAATAGATGATACCACAGTCCGTATTCTGTACTTCAGGTCATTGCCATCACAAACTTTCCTGCTATACACACACGCGCTACTACACCATACCCCATAACAGAAATCACATGGTGTCAAATCAGGGGAGTGTGGAGGCCATGGCAATGGTCCACCACAACCTATCCATCGACCTGGAAAGGTGTGGTCGAGATAATAATAATAATTCATTACATTTATATAGCGCTTTTCTCAGTACTCAAAGCGCTATCCACACAGGGAGGAACCGGGAAGCGAACCCACAATCTTCCACAGTCTCCTTACTGCAATCCATTAGTGTTAACATAATTTTGACTCACCCTGTAAATAAAAACTCGGACCTGCCCTGCTAATAGGTCTTGGCCTACTGCATAGGGCTCGCCCCAGGCAGCCTAGCCCCAAATTCAACTGGCAGACTACCAGCCTGCACAGGCCCAAAAATTGGGCTAAGGCATAAAACAATTATTTCTATAGCACATTTTCAGACAAAGAACGTAGCTTAAAGTGCTTTACAAGATGTCAAAGAGAAAGTTACAAGAAAAGAAAAAGCAAATCAGATTAAGTAAGATTATTATTGAATATTAGGCTGTGTAAGCCCATGCTGCTAGACACCATGGATTCTGGCACTTCAATCAATCAATCAATCGCATCGGTTGTGCATTAACAGCTAAGCGAGCTTCTCTTTCCTCAATGGTTTCGTTTTGCTGACATGCTTGCCTCTGTTGTCTATCAGTGGCTAAGTGAGTTTCTCTCTCCTCTGCGGTTTTGTTTTGCCGATGTGCTCGCCTCACTTGTGTATCAGCGGCTAAACGAGTTTCTCTTTTCTCGGTGGTTTCACTTTGGCGACAGAGTTGCTTTCTTTGAGCTTCATGCTGTAGCCTCACACTTCTGGGCAGGACAGACAGACACACACACTTCCACGTGTAGATGTTTATATATAAGAAGTAAGAAACGTAAAAATTTGATCACAAAAAAAAAGTTAACAAAGAAAAAAAATTAATAAATCCATACAATCTAATCAAACATAGATATCTAATTAGTAGAAGGGTAGCGTCCTTATAAACAATATCATAATGTAAATCTCTAACGTTGAGCTTGGTGATAAGTCCAGATGGCTGGACTTTCAAAAATGTCAAGAATGGAGGAGAGGGAAACTTGAAAACCTCAGTTCTCAGGACAACAAAACCAAAAATTCTTTTATTTTTAAATATATTTACTGTAGAATAAAAAAAGTAAAGGTGCACTGTTATTGTCATGGGGGTGTCACAGAAGGACCCTACTTTATCTATAATACCCTCAATTTAACCTCCAGGCAGGCCTGGGCATCTTTCACTGACTGACCATAGTCAGACCAAACCAGGATTGACTGCCCACGTCAGTCGCCATTAACTTACTCAGAGACAGTAAATGAAGTATACAACAATTAGGGCAGGGCAGTGGACACAATGTTATATTTATAAATTCTAACAATAAATGTTCTTAATTCCTAAAAGGTGCCTGAAGTTGAAGCAAAGCTATTACACACTGGCAGGGCCATGCAGACGACACACTAAACCTTCAGCTCCAATTCTGACGTCTCAGTTTAAGCTTCCATCGACTCCAGATCTTCTCTTTGTAATTTGACTCATATTTACTAGGTTAATTGAACGCACACATAATATACAAGATACCGTCATCATGAATCAGCATGCTACTTTTAAGCACCATAACCTGTTAAAGTTTGGGTTTAAAGGCTGCCGTGGCTTCTTTTTATATTACTTATAAAATAATACCTGCAAAATTAAAAAAAGAGGATGCAATTTTACCAAAAAGCTAGAGGAAAAATTGTTAACTGAATTAGCATAAGTGAAATTGGAAATTTTAATACATTAAATTATAATTTACATTTAGTCTGAGTCAAGAGTCAGTACATTTTTACCGACCCCAACTCTATTAACCAAATAAATGTTTCTAACTCCACAGCCCTGCACATTGGTGTTTCATTTACCCCAAAATACAACCTGGATGGATAGCAGCAGTTCTTGTTGAAGACTATAGACACTCAAAGTGTGTAGTGCTTAGGTGGAAGGACTTCTTATGTTACGCAGTGAGCCCCCGTCTACAGTCGTTGGAGTGGAACTCAGAATGTCTGTTTGCCTTGGTGCTTACGTCTTTTTTTCACACTTCCTTGTGGCATTGTTGGGCCAATGGGCATTGAAGAGTATGAGATGGCACCCTCTGACCCCCTCGAACAACACCATCCAGGTCCCATCATTCTTCCCAATTCTTCTATCAGTCAATGTTTTTTACCCATGACAACAGTCTGACAGGACACGCCTCACGCGTTTACAACTTGAGCCCACGGTGACCACAAAGACCCCTCTTTACCGGCTCTAGAAGGTAATGTGGCAAACCAAGCAGCAAAGCAAATCTTATAATTATTGTAACTGCTAGACAAAGATCAATCATCCCAAAAAGTTCCTACGTTTATCTATTATATCTGTATCACTATTATGTGTCTAGTCAATACATGCTAAAATATAGAAAACACAGCGTATAACTATTCACAGTCCATCCCTATATTAAGGTCAAAAAAGGGAAGGCGGCAAAAATAGGTTTTGCCTAAAGTAAACAAATCCAAGGATGGAAAAAAAATAGAAATGGTACCAGCAAAACAAAGCAGGGGTCAATACAAGTAAATGCACAATCTGTTTCAAGGTTAAGACCAGTATGTAGCAGCCCATATTAAACACTTTGTATGCAAAGCTCTTTCTATTATAGACAGTACTGAGAAATATGACGAACACCACCTGGTGAATTCTGGAAGGCGAGGGTCGACAATGGAATATTTGGTGCATTGGAAGGGATATAGTCCAGAGGACCACACCTGGGTCAAGTTTAATGTCCTTCACACCCCTCTCCTTCTGGGTTGGTTTCATAATGGTTTTCCTTGAAACCAGATGGAGGAGTCTGGAGGCGTACACGTCTTTGATAAGGGTTCATGTCATGATCTGGGCTGAACTTTGGGGTCTTTTAGCCTTTTCCTATAGTGAAGGCCATTTTGAGTGCCATTGTCAGGGTCACATTCTATGTTTCTAGTAGCGTGACCTCGAGTTCATTAGCATAAGGGGATATATGGTCAGTGTTTGTCAACTCAGTTTGATCTGATCTCCGGATATATCCTTCAGAAGCCTTGGGTGTATTCTCTTTGTGATTAATCTTTGTGTCTTGCCTGAATTTTGACTATGATTTTTACCTGTTTTCCTGCCAAGTCAGGGCAGAGCCCAACACCAATAAACAAAATGCTATAAGCTGCAATGTAACTGAAGTTTCTCCTTATTTATTCCTGGGGACATGATGCATAACTACAAGTAGACCCTGAAATCGCAACATTAATGTGGTTTTTTTTTCATATTTAAATGATGTTACAATGAGCCTGTGTCTTATTTTGTATTGATTAATTTTAGGCACATATTGTCCAGTGTGTGAAATGTCCTCTGTTAATAAGGGTTAGCCAAACACTGAAATCATACAGAATATACTGTTGGGGGTCATCACTGCCTTAAGTGTGTTGGAGACTAAACAGCAATAAGCACCATTTTCAATTCATAGAGAAGTAATAAACTGTACTATTAATATTCCAAGATTACAGACTGTGAGCAGAAAGGCAGGAAAAGACCACCTAATTAGACTGCATGTTTTATTAAGAGAAAAAAAAATGTTCTTTTTAATTAATAAACCAATTGGAAGAAAAATCCAGCATGTATAGTGGTCTCCCGGGACTCAGATTCAGTCACTACGACTTTATGTAAACCTTATAAGATATATGACACTCAGTCTTCAGTGGGCTGATCTTTGGCGTTGCTGCAGGCTCTCTAAAGGACTCACCTAATGTCCAAGGTAACAAATACAGAAGTGGCAGCCGTGTTTTAAAATCAAATACAATGGCAGCAATTAATGTGGCATCACACTATTGTGACACTCAAAAACCTTAGCGGAACAGTTACTAACGCATCAAACAATGCGATGCCTGTGCTAAGGTGATGCTTTTGTAATCCGAACTCCTCCAGTGGAATAATACAAGAGATTAAGTGTCTAATTTATTTGGTCTTAGACACAGAGGCAGCTAAAGGGTACACATGCATCTATGTCAGCAAACTGAACAACAGCATCATGGGACAGAATTGAAAAAGGCTAGTCGTTCTTTTCAAAAATAATTTCACCAAATTGCTGTCATATCTTCACTGTAATGATGATCACATTTACCTGGGTTTTGCTTCTTCATTCGGATTGTTGTTTTCTTGAATGTTGACGTCACGTCATGATATACTGTATATGAAATAAAGAAAAAAAAATAGCTGAAAGAAGTCATTAGTGACAAATGGAGCTTAATGAATAAGGGGTAATCAAAATGTCCTGAGTCTCACCAAATAAGAAAGACATCGGTAGAATGTAACAGTAGGGGTAGGGTTTCTGTGGTACTGATTCAATTAGTACAAAACTTTATTGAAATAAACTTTTGTGTAGCTGACATGATGCTCACAATGGCATGCAGTGGGACGAAGTGCTTAAGGCTTTTGAATTTTAAAACCCTGATATTGTGGGTTCAAATCCAGCTACTGACACTGTGTGACCACGAACAAGTCGCTTCATCGGCCTGGGCTCCAATTGAAGAAAGAAAGAAAAAAGAAACAGAAAATGAAACCAAGTATATCTCAAATGTGGTAAATTGCCACGAATAAATAAGTAAATGTAAATAGACAACTTTATTGAATGAATTTCGGTTAAAACTGTATTATAAAAAAATAATTCGGGAGTGGTCTCCCCTAGACTTTCTCGTATACTCAGCTATGGAGATGGATATTTGAGGAGTAAACCGCAAGACAATGATTATATTTTTAAATTATTTACATTAACGAACCATCAACAACAAATCAAATCAAATTACCGTATATACTCGCGTATAAGTCGAGTCTTGAAACCCGAAAAATTGATCATAAAATCAAACCCCGACTTATACGCCTGTTCAAAAATACGAAACATAATTTTTCTTTATTTTTTACATCTTCTTGCCTCCTCCAACTTCAGACCAGCTTCTCAGACACATCAAATTTTGTTACAGTTACTAATTTCTTTCGCCACTTCAACGACTTAAAACCAGCTTCACATTTTCTTCTGATCAAACACCCCATCGTAGATAAGGGATGCTCTTATGATAAAGGTGTATGAGGGTGTGAGGTACAAAAAACACAAAATGGTACAAACATCTTTTCGGAATAGTTCGGGTATTACCGTGTGGTCACGTAGGCACAATACATAGAAAGAAAAGGCCGTGTGCTCCGTGGTTACTCTCTCAGGTGGGCGTTAGCATATCATAATCTCTTGGACCAATAGTGGAAGTTTTCCGCATTTGACATATGCGACTGACATTATTAAATACCGGAAATTATACGGTAAAATCAAGTCCCGACTTATCCGTGGGAGAACTTAAACATATGTACGGTAATAATATATTGAACAATTATTATAAAAGTTGAATAATTCGGACTCTGCAGCTGCATGAATAAAAAAGTACCACTTCCGGTTAGTGGAAATCGCTCAAAAGTTAATAGAAATCTACACTTTGTATCTAATACTTGTATCCAAAATTTGGTTGACCCAAGTGAAAGCGCACTTAAGTTATTGTGTTTACACATAGACAGACACACAGACATAATTCAAAAAATTGTATTTTCGCACTCATGGAGGAGTGAAACGTTGAGATTCATCAAAATCTTGAAATCAAATTTTTGGACAATTCCAATACTATCCATATACTTTGTAAAACGAGAAAGTAAAAACCTTGCTTTAAAACTGTCTAATGTACACTAGGATTCAAAACTCACGTATTTCACAGAAATGTATACTTTTTTTTATCAATGTACCATTAAATTAAGTTAAAAACATAACCAAGACATTACGTATGTTGCAAATGGTTATTACTGTTTGAAATAACCGATTTCTAACAGGCAGACAGATACACTGCATGTCCAAAAGTCTGTAGACACCTGACCATCACACATATATAAGCTTGTTGGACATCCCATTCTAAAGCCATGGGCATTAATATGGAGCTGGCCCCCCTATAACAGCATCCACTCTTCTTTCCACAAGATTTTGGGAGTGTGTCTGTACGAGTGTGTGTCCAAACAGCCAAATAAGCATTTGTGAGGTCGCCATCAGTATTCCAGTTCATCCCAAAGGTGTTCAAGAGGGTTGAGGTCAGGGCCTAGCACAGGCCAAAGGACTTCCTCCATGTGTATGGACCTGGGTTTGTGTACACGGGTACAGTCATGCTGGAACAGAAAAGGGTCTTCTCACAACTGTTGCCACAAAGGTGGAAGCTCACGATTGTCTAAAATGTCAATGGTTTGCTGTAGCATTAACAGTACCTTTCACAGGAACCAAGGGGTCCAGCCTAAACCGTGCCAAACTATACAGAAGGCACTATGTCATCCAGGAGGTAGCTTTCTCTTGGCATCCAACAACATCTATATTTGACTGTCAGAATACCAGAAATGGAAGTGTGATTCATCACTCCAGAGAACACATTTCCACTGCTCCTGACTCCGATGGTGTCATGCTTCACACCACTCCAAGAGAAGCTTGGCACTGAGCAGAGTGATTAAAGGCTCGGCCATGGAAACACATTTCACAAAGCTTCTGACGCAGGGTTCTTGTGCTGGCATTGCTTCCAGAGGCAGTTTGGAATTCAGGCTTCACACATTATACACTTCATGTCTACATTTTGTCAATTATTACTAAAACATGAAAAACATTTCTGTTTTAACGATGTGTTTACATAGATTGTTGTAGACACGGAACACACATGAAATGCATGTGTTCCAAATAACGATATAGTATTTATAAGAGGTGTCATTTTGTTTGACTTCTCACTCTATACAACTCCAAGCTACTGACACACGCAGGTAAACAGACTTGAGCTGAGAAAACTGTGTGCCGGTGGGGGATGTGATAGCAGACTACTTGCTGTTTGCTGCTTATCGACACATTTACAGGACAAAAGATGCTGATGGAGAAGTGTGAAGCGATTTAAGGTGGGACGGATCTACGAGTTTTTTCGTAGGCTCTGGTAATTCTAGTGTTAATGGAGATTGGATGGCTATGTTACTGTATGTCATTTGACAAACCTGTTAGGAACTCAATCATTTGGAGGGGTGTCCACAGACTTCAGGCCATATACTGTAGGATAGGATGGATGGATGGATAGCTAGATCAAGTGATGGTGGTAGAATACCAACAAGAGACACAGAGCACAACGCAACAAATCAAATACACAACAAACAGTGGCATGATGACTGTATCCTTTAAAATTTGTTAGCAAGTCTGCAATATGGCTAGCTTTAAAGAAAGCGGGCTATGTATTAGTTACATCTGTCACATAGCAAACAAATGAGTTTACTTACTAGTGTGATTGTTGTACCGCTCAATGTAGTACAAATAATGAATGGCTCGGTTCTTGGCCTAGACAGCATAAAACAAACAAAGTAAAATTAGAAGAATACTTCAGCTTGAAATAGTTAATAGCCATTGTTCAGGTTCACCCCGTTGCCCCACCAACTCATAGGGGTACTGGAGCAAAAATCTTTACAGCTGGATGCATTTCCTGACACCAGTCTCCTCCAGTCACCTTTTACGACACAAAAGAGGGACAGTGACATTATTCTAACTCGATCACAGAAGAATACAACTGTGTGAGGAATATAGACAAGGGAACAGTTTTTTTTTTGTGCAGTGTCATCCCAGAGATGCTGATGCATTCAAGTAGCACAGTTAAACAGTGTGGTGCAGTGCTGTCAGTAAAAATATCTTAAAGAAAACTTACTTTCCTTAAGGCTATGCTTCTGTCTGACGCTTTTCCCACTGCAAATCCTACAAACAACAATAAAATAGATTTAAAAATGTCCAGCCAGTAGAGAGGAAAGAAAGCATTTTCGCAAACCAATTTTTAATTCTGCATTCTCTCCACACAGACAACAGAAAGCAAATTTAACCTAACTTTACACACAAGATTATTATTATTTTTATTTGTATTCAAAAAATACAAATCACAGGGGCAGCATGTGAAAAAAGTAAGTCCACGCTTACTGCTCCCATCTAATTTAACTATCACACTCGAAGCACTAAATCTTTGGCTTTTTACGACTGGATCACTGAAGTTTGTGGTAACAACATGCCAAGGACTAAAAACGTCTGCAGTGGCTTCAGAGATGCAATCGCTTCTGCTCATCAGCCTGGGTAGGCTTACAATGGCCATTTCCAAACAAACTGAAGTCCATTTTTCAAGTTCCACTTTATAATTATCTCAGCGTGTTACAATACAATTCTTACTGGCACGTCTCCCACAGAGCAGTGAAAGAAATATAATAACAGCATCAGACAAAAGAGAAAGACCACCGGAGAAAAATGGTTAAGAGGATGAGGGTTATTATAAACATCTTAATGATAAAGTGCCTTGAAAAGATATTCAGCCTCTTATCTTTTTGACACATACAGAGGATCCAGAAAGCATTCACACCCCTTCACTTTCTCCTCACTTTATTGTGTTGTTAATTTTATTTCAGATGGATACATTTGCCATTTTTGGATATCAAATCTACACTCAATACGTAAGAAGGACACAAAGTCAACAACTGAAATTTCTCTTCCTAGGAGTATTCAGACCGGTAATTCAGTAATTTATAGAAGCCCATTTGGCAGCAATTCCAGTTGTGAGTATTTTTGGTAAGCCTCAGCAAGCTTTACACACCTGGGTTTGGGCAGTTTAGCCGATTCCTCAGGGCAGATCCTCTCGAGCGCCATTGGATTGGATGGAAACCGTCTGTAAACTGTCATCTTCAGTTTTCTCCACATAATGTTTCTCAAGCTTTGGGGTTTTGACTCAGTTTTTCTGATGGAAGATTATTAGCGACCCACCTGTGGGTCCACCTTGGTGAAATGGATGAGGGTCCTCCTTGGGAAAAAATTTAACTTGATTGTTGGAGTGCTCATGTCCACCCCCTTGGTGCTTATCGTCTGTGCTGGAGAGGGTTCACCCTTGGATACTTTAGTGTGATTGGTGCATTTAGCGCTATCGTCAGAATTGGTGAATTTAGTGTTATCATTGCATTTTGTCCGAGTATGGCCATCGAAGCAGGGTGAGGTTATGTCAACTAGGTGAGTAGAGCGTGGTTCATAATGGGGAGGGGGCATTGAGTTTTTGGTGGGTGATTCCCCTTGGTGAGTTGAGCATTCCCATCAGAATGACAACCCAGTTTATGACTCACTCGTGACCCATTACCATTATAAACAATGGCTGCTTGCAACCCGCTGGCGGCAGCCCATGACCCAATGTTTGATGGGGTTAAAGTCTGGGCCACTGAAGAATATTGAGAGACTTGTCCTGAAGCCACTGCAGCAATGCCTTGGCTGCATCCTTCAGATTACTGCCATGCTGAAAGGTGAACTATCACCCCAGTCTGAGGTGGCATGCACCCTGGAGCAGGTTTCTTCAAAGGACCGCTCTGTATTTGGCTGCATTCATCTTTCGTTCACTCTCCAGTTACCCTGTGCCTGCTGCTGAGAATCACTCCCACAGCATGATGTTGCCATCAACAACCGTGTTTATCTGTAGTAGGTGATGAGCAGGGCCTGGTCTTCAGCACATATACAGTGCTTGGAGTTCTGCCCAAAGAGTTACATTTTTGGCTCATCAGACCAGAAAATCTTGTTCCTTTTTCATCCGGCTCTCTGAATCCTTTAAATGACATTTGGCAAACTCTAAGCAGGAGTAAGCTACTCCAACATAAACACCAGATTGGTGGGGCGCTGCTGAGCTGGTTGTCCTTCTGACAGGTTCTTCCATCTCAGCAGAGTACTTCTGAAACTCTGTTAGAATAACCCTTGGAGTCTTGGAAATCTCCTTAAATAAGGTCTTTCTTGCCCAGTTATTCAGTTTGGCCAAACTGCCAATTCTAGGAAATGTCCAGGTGGTTCCAAACTTCTTCCAATCAAGTTCCAGGCACATCTCAAAAAAAATTAAAACAAATACTGAATACTTCTAGGAAGGAGAAATTTCAGTTTTGGAGTTTTAATAAATTTGCAAACCTTTCTGAAAACATATTGTGCCACTTTGTCATTATGGCGTACTGAGTGAGGGAGGACTGATGGGCAGAAATGGCATAGTTACCCATTTAAAGTTAAATCTACAATACAATAAAGATTGTGAACACTTTGTGAATCCACTGTATGTCCAGATGTGGCTTTATTTTTGCACAATGAATATATCTTTTGGATATGGGATGAAAAAACTGTGATAGCAGGAGAAATGCCCACTCAGATATATCTGGGCAAAGTACACCAAGGAAATGGCCAAATGTATGGTGATGGAAACAAGCCATGTTGAAGACTGCAGAAACACTTTTTGAAATGAATTGTGTTTTTGAGACATACTGCAAGAAAAACTCAGACTGATTAACCCGGATGGAACTTCTCAAATAAGCCGTAGATACCGTAAGTGCCCAAGCAAGCTCTAATTTACCAGTTAAAATTTATATTTAAAATTTTCAATCTTTTAACTGACAGGAGTGCAGACTGCTAGAAATCAATTTAAACTTTGACCTTTACCTTTTACTTCATATCTTTGGATATCTTTGAAAGAATAACCTTATTTATTAGCTTAGAGTAAACAAGATGGGCATGGGCATCAGCCTGGGAAAAGAACATAATTTTGTAATGTAAACATGACGGTGGTTTTAAGATTATTGATCATTCCTGTAATCATGTGGAGAGAGACCTTTAAGCTTGGGATGCATGCTGCAGAGAAAAAGAGAAACAGCAAGGGAGAAAAGACCACCACCATCACCCAAACAAGAAGTGGGCATTCCTCCTGAATTTGGCAGCTAAAAGGACTATGGACTGAAGAAACTGTTTAAGCCTGTATGCACCCAGGCTCTTCATCATCATCCGTGTTCTTACAGAAAGCATCCTTAAAATATTCTTTTGAAAAACATTTCCTGCTTTTTGCTACTATTGGTTTTACTGTGTTTTATGAATTTTGACCTAATTGCAATAACTAGTTTATACTGTTTGTCTGGGCCAAGGTATGATGTTACAAGCTTGTCATGAGTGCAGGGATCAGCAGCTGAGAAGGGACACCTTCAGAATGAAGCAGCATAGAGAGCAGGCACCTGCTTTGGCAAAGGTACAGGTGCTGCATGACACTTAAAAGTCTGAAGACAATTGTTTGGTTTGTGAGTAAGTCTCTTGGATTGAGGTAGCTGTTCACATGCGGGTAAAGCTGTTACATACTGGGCACTATAAAGTAATACAATTGGCATTCTTCATTCATTCATCTTTTACAAGTTCTTCTGCAACATAACAGAATGTGAGAGGGTCTGAATGTTTTCTGAAGGTGGTACTGTATATATGGAAGTCTCAGATTTCTTACTGCAGCTGTCCATTCACAGATACAGCTTTACATGTGGGGCACAACAGAGCAGATATTTTTAAACATCCATACACACCACAATTAACTATAAGTAAGTAGGTGATCCTAAATAATGAACAGAGGAACTTCTACAGTAATAAACCTCACAGGAGACAGAGGGAATCAGACTATAGAATCACTCATTGACATGTAGAAGCTACACTCTATGGTATTTAAGCTTGGCAAAGTTTAGGAAAAGGTCGCATGTACTTTGAAGGGGCACACATTCAGCCTTGTGGGCCATCAAACAAAGATTGTTAAATTTATTCCATTTCTGTTCTCTAAAAATTTCACTTCAAGCTCTATTTTCCCAGGTCCTTGAAATCTTTTACATCAGTCAGTTTTACACAGTGGGTCTGC
Organism: Erpetoichthys calabaricus; assembly: GCF_900747795.2. Classification (NCBI taxonomy): domain Eukaryota; kingdom Metazoa; phylum Chordata; class Cladistia; order Polypteriformes; family Polypteridae; genus Erpetoichthys; species Erpetoichthys calabaricus. The sequence goes on from NC_041408.2 coordinate 92,056,423, forward strand.
TCCAGAGTGGCATGATCTTTTGTCTGCTGCCTACTAATTACCTGCTGAACCATTTCCATTTCCCACAGCCACCAGGACACTGATGGATCTCTTTCTTCCTTCTTTTGCAGTCATGTTAAATACACTTTTCACCTGTAAAACAGAAGAGGCAAATGGGTAATATGTCTATGCTGCTAAGCACCTTTTCACAGGAACTAAATTTATAGTACACAGGGCTTATACAGTACATGCCAGTGCACTTGAACATTAAAAAGATGAAGAATTTCATTATATTGTGAGATTTCCATGTCAAAACTGTTTATAATTAACGAGACGCGTGGTACCAGAGGCTAACTCAATTTTGGACTGTAAACACGAAGTAAATTTAATCTCGGCCACAAACTCCAGCCATGTTGCCACTAGGGAAGGAAAAAGCAGGAGTGCTGGGCTCTGCATTGCTGACTCTCATTGTTATTAATAAAATAACCACACGAGCACAAATGTATCATCAGTTACCAACCTTGTGTATTTTGCCCTCCAGAGATAAATGATTCATGTTTTCTGATTTAAACATATGCCCCACATTTCATGTAACATATTAATTATTAGAATACTAAGAAAAGGTATTTGCAGCTACCTGATATCCTCTTATTTTGTATACTGCATTTGACACAATGAACGGCTTCAGCTCTTTAGACAAAATGTAATAGTTATGTAAAGTATCTATCTATCTATCTATCTATCTATCTATCTATCTATCTATCTATCTATCTATCTATCTATCTATCTATCTATCTATCTATCTATCTATCTATCTATCTATCTATCTATCTATCTATCTATCTTATCTATCTAATATCAGATACAGGGAAACTGAGTAAACTTATAAGTCACTTCTAAATTGCTCAACCAGGTTTTCTTGTCTTTGTTCTTTTCTTTGTATAGACTGCAATTTTGCAAGAAAGATGGAATGAGTTCTGACAGGACTCCTCTTAGTTTAATTTGTTTTACACTAGAATCCCTGAAGCCTATGAAAAAAGTTGTAATGGCAGGCCACCTTAAATTCCTTCGCCCCTGTCCATCAGCGTCTTTTGTTTTGCAAATATGTCGATCAGCACAATCAGCTTGCTATCCCATCCCACTCCCAGCTCAAGTGTGTTTATCTGAGTGTGAGGTGCCTTGAATTGTAGAGGGTAAATAATATATTGTTATTTGGAATACATACAGTTCATGTGTGTTCCGTGTCTACAACAATCTGGATAAATGTAGGATGACAGGAAATGTGAGGCAAGAAATGCTGAACATGTAACTAAAACAGAAACTTTTTTCATGTATAATTGATAAAATGTTGACGTGAAATGTATACTGTGTGAAGACTGAAGTTCAAATATCGAATAAATACTTTCACAAAAGGTATAACAAAACAAGTGCACCTTTATTCAAGAATATAACCAAAGAAAAAGAAACTATTCAATGTACATGTTGCTGTCAATATGTAAAATCCGAAGCTCAAATATCAAATGCAAGGCTGGTATAGTGGTTAAGAACGACTGCTTCTAAATTAAGAGGTTGCGGGTTCAATCCATGTCTTCCTCTCATTTACTATTATGAGTAGTGAGCTGCAGTTATTATTACTATTCTACAGGGTGGCCCACCTCCACCGAGACGACTGCATTACGTGGTGAAGAGAAAAATACCATATATACTCACGTTTAAGTTCTCCCATGGATAAGGTGTGGCTTGATTTTACCGTATAATCTCCGGTATTTTATAATGTCGGTCGTATAAGTCGAATGCGGAAAAGTCACACTATTGGTCCAAGAGATTATGATATGCTAACGCCCACCTGAGAGAGTAACCATGGAGCACATAGCCTCTTCTATTCATTGTGCCTACATGACCTCACGGTAATACCTGAACTATTCCAAAGTGACATTTGCACTGTTTTGTGTTTTTTGTACCACACACCCGTATACACCTTTATCATAAGAGCATCCCTTATCGACGATGGAACGTTTGATCAGAAGAAAATATGAAGCTTGTTTTAAATTAAAAGTCGTTGAAGCGGCGAAAGAAATTAGTAACTGCGTTGCTGCAACAAAATTCGATGTGTATGAGAAACTGGTGCGTGATTGGAGGATGCAAGAAGATGTAAAGTAAAAAAAAAATGTAAGGGATCTCATTTTTGAATGGGCGTAGTATATAGTAGTAGTAGTAGTAGTAGTAGTAGTAGTATACGCGAGTATATACGGTAATCAAATTTGGTACTCACATTTACAGAAGATGCTGAAAGACATCTCCTTGTGTGTCAATACATCCCTGTGTCCGTTACAGCATGTTAATGTACATTCTTTGCAACATCATGGGATCAATTCTCTGTATTGCATTTTCAACGTTCAACTTCAGTTCATTTACAATCCGCAGATTTGTCTCATACACGTAGCCCTTTAAATGACCCCACAAGAAATAGTCACACATTGTTAAGTCAGGCGATCGTGGTGGCCATAAACCCTTGCTAATAATCATTTCATCAGGGAAAATCTCCCGAATAGTAGCCATAGATATGCGGGAAGTATGGCAAGTTGTACTAAAGAGTGAACATGAACATACTGGAATGGACACAGAGATGTATTGACACACAAGGAGATCACTTTCAGCATCTTCTGTAAATGTGAGTACCAACGTTGATCATTTTTCTCTTCACGTAATGCAGTCATCTCGGTGGAGGCGGGTCACTTTTGTATATAATAAAAACACAAAATCTGCAATTTTGGCAAGGGTGTGTAGACATATTATATTGTTGGTTGGTATGATAGGTAAAGTCTTTAGATAAAATAATTGAACAAGTTAGATAATGCATGTATGGCGTAACATTCACATGCATTTGGGAACTATTTAATTGATTTAAACGTTTGATCAATTTTTAGTTACATCATCAAATTGTCAGTTACCATATGTTTCTTTATTAAATATTTTTGTAACAGTAAGTAAAATTCACCAGTGTGCTTCAACAGGAGGTTTAGAAATTTTAAAAATTTCTACAACAAGATATCTCAATGCAAATGAGACAAATTTCTTTGAATACAAGGGGCAAATTTAAACAAAATTGGCCCACTGGGAGAGGAGCTGTTCCATGTGTCAGACAGGCATGACGACAGTAAGTGCGTGATGCCTTAAAAACGGGCAGAGTTTCAGCTTCTTCTGATGTTTCACAATGATTGGCCATCAAAATGAAGTGGGATTACTGTAGTTTTGTGGCACAACACACAATTTCTGACCATAATGAAAGCTTCAGAAGGAATCGTATTATGAGACAATGATCCTACAATTACTATTACTTAACTTTACCGGTAAATTTCTTTGAAGAGTAAGGGGGACGTTTCAACAAAATTGTTCCAGGTGGACAGACAAACATAATGATGACAAGTAGGTTGAAGGGGCACAAATATAAAAAGACCCAGGTCATTCAAGCTACCCAGAGTAGACAACTGGTTAACAAACACTGAGATTAGCATTTCTTAAATGCATGACCCACGTCACACTGGCAGAACAATACCCAGACATTTTCAAAGAGGAACCTAATCTTGAAATTTGCGGAGTTCATAAAAATATCTATGGGTCTGCCTAAGGCAAATACAACTGGTAAAGGCGGATCAATCACAGAAGTAAACAGAACAGAGTCCTCAGACTGAGCAGGTCTTGGGTGGTGTCACAGCACATACTGCAGCTCCTCAGGGAAGCTGTCCACCATACTTCTTAAATAAATATTTCAGTGAGACAACCCTCATACAGTATTTCTCTTTTTTTGTGGATTGCATGTGTATGTACAGTGGGTTCAGAAAGCATTCAGACCACTTCACTTTCTGCAGACTTTATTGTGTTGTAGATATCATTTTTTGCCCATCAGTTTACACTCAATAACATCGTAATGAAAATGAGAATGGATTTTCATAAAGGTTTTCAAATGTACTAAAAACCAAAAACTGAAATCTCTCATTCTTAGAAGTATTCAGACCCTTTGCTTTGGCACTCCAAATTGTGCTCAGGTGCCTCCTGTTTGCTTTTCATTCTCCTTGAGATTTGTCCAGAACTGAACTGGAATCCGCCTGGAGCAAACTGAATTGACTGGTCATCATTTAGAAAGGCACACCTGTACTTTTGTACAGAAGGTCCCGCATTTCACAACAAAAACCATGACTTGAACTCCAATGAACTCTCTGCAGATCTTTAGGATGAAATTGGGGGTAGGCACAGATCAGGGCATGGAGATGAAACCATTTCTAAATCTTTGAGTGTCCCCAGGAGAACAGTGGCCTCAAGAATTGTGAAACGGAATTCCAACTCTTCTTAGAGTTGGCATTCTGGCCAAATGGAGTAACCAGGCAAGAAGGGCCTTGGTCAGGCAAGGACGAACCCAATGGTCACTCTAACAGAACTCCTCTACTGAGATAGGGAGAACCCGCCAGAAGGATGGCCACCTCAGAATCACACCATCAACAGGGCGTTTATGGCACAGTAGCTAGACAGAGACCACTCTGGAGTAAAAGGCATAAGATATTTAAAAGACAATCAGACTACGAGGAAAAAGATTCTCTGGTCCAATAAGGCAATAACTGAACTCCTTGAGCAGAGGTCCAAGCACTATGTCCATTGAAGACCAGGCATTGCTCATCACCTGCCTAATAGCATCCCTATTGTGAAGTATGGTGGTGGCAGCATTATGCTATGGAGATAGGAGACTGGTCAGACCAGAATGAGGGATGAATGCAGCCAAATCCAGAGATGTTCTTAAAGAAAACCTGCTCCAGTGTGCACAGCACCTCAGATTGGGGCAATGGTTCACCTTGCATCATGACAATGACACGAAACATACAGCCAAGACAACACTGGAGTGGAATGGGGACAAGTCCCTGAGGGTCACTGAGTGGCCCAGCCATAGCTCAGACTTAAACCCCATAGAAGTGTAGAAATATGGCAGTTTACAGACACTTCCCATCCAATCTAAAGGGGCACAGGAGAATCTGCCAGAAAGATTGGGATCAACTGCCCAAATCCAGGCGTGCAAAACGTGTACAGACTCACCAAGAAAACTCAAATTGCTGCCAATGTGGCTTCTACCATGTACTGAATTAAGGGTCTAGATACTTTTGTAAATGAGAGATTTCAGTTTTTGATTTTTAATAAACCTGAAAACTTTTCTAAAAACATGCTTCTGCTTTGTCATTATTGGTTATTGAGAGTAGATTGATGGGCAAAAGTGGCAATTGTATATATATAGTTATAACCCAAGGACTCATTTGACTGTAATTCCACTCCTAACCAAATGTTGGCACTGTTGCCAAATGTCTCGCCTTTTTTTTCATCTGCAGACCCGTGATCGACAGACAGACAGCTCATGACATCAATTCTGCTTTCTGAAGTGTGTGTGTGTGTGTGTGTGTGTGTGTATCTTCTTATATAATACGCTACCGTGGCTGTCCGTTTGTCTGTCCAGGATTTTAAATCACCTGTAGCTCGCAAAATGTTTGAACTATTGACCTGAAATTTGGTACACATATACCACATGTCGTCTACTATCTGCATTCGGGATGATGATTTTTATTACTCTTTTAATTTTAATTTTATAGTAGAATGAACTCTTGGCAGCAGGGCGGCCATGAGGTGCATGCGTACGGGCACCGTTCTCATCCCTACCACCTTCGCCGTCACTTCCTCTACCTCTTCATATCTTAAATCATTCTTGGGGTAGGTTGAAGACTTAAGTGCCAGCTTAAGTGAAAAATGAGGAAAAACGTACTAAGTAATTGCATCACATAAACTGACTATCAGTTTTAACGTGAAAAGATGCCAACGAAAGAAGAGAAGAAGCAGGCCGCTAGGGTGGAGGAAAGAAGAGCTGCTTAGGAATCACCAAGCGCATCAGCCTCTGAGCAGGCAACTGCTAAACGTACAGAGAAAGAGTATGAAAGCTATGAATGCTCAAGTCAAGTGTATTCATTGCATATTACTGGTAAATATATAAATACATATTTCTACAATACACTGTATTCTAAGGAATCAATAAGACTTGGTAAAAGTTGAGGACTTTTTCCTGTCAGCTGTGATAGCGTGAGGGCTTTGAAAAGGGACCTTAAGGAAGGTCAGCGATTGCAACAGGTGCATTGTTCCAGTATTGGCAGAAGAACAGTTAAAATGTGTAGCTGCTCAAGCAGATAGTCAAAGAATGTGCTACACTGGTTAGAAGAACCGCTGTAAGGAGACTGGCAAGGACAGAATAATATATAAACGTAAAGAGAGTGGTAAACGGAGGGGCTCAAGAAGACTATTAAAAGGATGAACTTAACAGATGCTGATAAGTGTTCAGTGGCTACAGTGTTGCTAATAAAGGTTTAATTGTGTTAGCAGAGAATAGATTCCATGTTTGGCAATGGTCAGAAGAAAGTATGTTGTTATTTTTGGAACCAAATGTAGAAAAGTATGACTGTTAAATGACACTGAGCACAGCAAATGGAAATCATCCCATCTGACTTGTACCTAAGAGAAATGCCTCTGACACCTCAGAAGATGGACACGCAATTGTCAAAGACCCCACTGAAGAACTGTATTGTTCCATGGCTTCTATTTGGCTGTATGTATGTACGTAATATGTACTGTACTGTATATCAGGAGTGAAAGCTGCTTTTTAAAGCAAGTTAAATACAGTGTATGCATTCTTTTATACCACATTTCTCTTGTCTTAATATCTCCACTGTGGTTACTAAGAAGGAATGTGTTTAAGTTAAAAAAAAAACGACCTGCTATTCTAAAAGATGAGCATGCGCCCCTTGCTGGATACAAAACTGCTAATGGTTACATATTGGCAAAACACGCACACAAAACTATAAAATGATTAAAAATGGTGACAAACTCAGTAGTGTGCAGTACTATCATATTCTTCATAATTAGTAACAGCTGCAATATATTAATCTGTATTAAAGCTCGTTCATATATTTATAAGTAAAATATGAAACCATTATTGAAAAATCGGTATGGAACGGTCTGCATAGTACTGCTATGTAGTGATAATGCAAGAAATCACTCAATGGTTGATTAGATTAGATACACTGGATTTTTTCAATACAATTCTACCAACGCAAGAATATAGAATCAATTATATTAATTTATATCATATTTATTATGTACACAAATAAATGTAGAGTGAAATGAATAAGAAATTGAATAAAGTGAACAGCATTAATAATATTTACTTTGAAACTAAGCACAATGGGTCCAATGAAACAAACAAGCGGCATAGAGAGACAGCCTGGTACAAGAGGGGGCTTAACAACTCTGTGTACATCGGCCTTTACAGATCCAGAGTGTGTGTGCGTGTGTGCGTGTGTGTGTGTGTGTGTGTGTGTGTGTGTGCGTGTTCATTTATTTCACTTCATCATCCAGCATGTGCTTTTGTAGGGAAAACAATCTTTTAACTATCTTCACTTACACATTTCTTTTGAGTGAGTGAGTGTGCACTTGTGTGTGTCTCCATGTGTGCACACTTGTATATTTAAATATGTGTATTTAGATATTATAAATATATTTTATAAATATACGTTTAAAATGTATTATTTTATAAATATATTAAAAAACTTTTAAAAAGTGTGGGTTCTTCAACTGAGTGTTAGTTCATTTTTGTATAGCATTCTTCACAGAGTGCAGGCTAAGGCTAACATCCACGCGACTACATTTTCATTAGTCTGTTTTCACCTTTTGTCCACACTACCCTGATGTTTTTAACCACCAAAAATGAGACTTTTGAAAACGCTCTCTCCAGAGCCATATATTTCTGAAAACACCAGCTCAGAGTTGCAGTGTTCATGGGTGAAAACGGAGAGCTTTGAAAACGCAGACTCTGATTGGCTCGTGCTTATTACGCGGCCCTTCCCTGACTGTTCCTGCTCATTACGACGTCACATTCTGTGACTGGTGACCCTTCAAGAAAGAGAACCATATGTCAACACTCAAACAGAGGAGTTATTTTCCATGGAGCTTTGTAGTGTTGCTTACCTGTATGCATCAACATTGTGTTTTGTACAGTTTGAATGCTACATAAATGTGCAAAAGGCAAATAATTTACTGGTCGCTACGGTTTTGTGACAAGTCTTATGGTAGGCGCATTACTTTCTCTTCAAGGATTTTTCCACTGGTGTGCGCATGCCCAGTTACTGTATAGGCAAACAGCAACATCATATGCGCTTTGGTCATTTTAGTGTGGGCAAAGATACTCTTGTAAATTATGTTAAAAGCACTAGTGTGTCACTAAATACATAATGCATACACATAAAGATTCATATAAGTTTACATTATTCTAAACTAAATAATGTGAAAGGATCCTTATGACAGCTGTGCTTTAATGTTACTGAACGATGTATGAGGAAACACCAACACAAATGGAGGCACAGCAGAGTCCCTAATTAATCCTTTTCTGTGTTTCTGCAGCCTGAGGGAGGAAAACTGGAAGACCAAGTGAGAACTTAGAGAAGAGGGCAGGGGCTCAAAACTTGAGACTCCAGATTTGTGAGGTGCTAGCCAAGCAAATAAAAAAACAAAACTGTAAAAAAAAAGTACAAATTCCCATTGTGTTTTACTGTCAATATAAAATATCTATGTAAATAACTTCTTTATTACAAATAATTTTGTTTTAATTCCACTTTTGTACACTTCTGTCATGTTCTAAAACTGCAATGAGGTACGAGCAGCACATAGAGGTTCTGCTCAGCGCTCTGGCGGTTCAACTGTATGTCAGATGCCTTCTGGGTCTGCAGTTTCTAAGAGGAGAAGTAAAAAGAGCAGCTGCCAGAGTCCTGATTTATGAGTAGTTGGCGCTCACACCATATTAAGAGGCACAACCACAGTCACTTGCTGTCGCCATCTTAACTGTTGAAAAACACAGAGGAATTCCCATAATAGCAGCCAAAAAAGTTTCACAAAAAACACAATTTCAGATGTTACTTTCACAAGCAGAAGAGGGACCGAAGTCAAGCTGGGAGTGAATGCTATTGGCATCTGTACAAAATTTTTTCAAAACCTGGCAGGATCTGATCAATATTATTTTAGAATAAGAGAAATAACTATTACCGCATTTAATTCCCTTCTCCATCTCTTATTTACATATATATTTATTCCTCCCTTTCCTTTGCTTTTTGTTGTCTTATTAAAAAGCCCTAAGCAATTCTCCTTTAGCTAAGCTCTCCTTCTCAGGGGTGGGGTTTGATTTGTCTTTAATGTGTTTGGTGAATGCCATTGGCATAGGCAAGACACCCATAAAAGAGCCAAAGGTAAAAGATTTTAAATTAGAAATTCACAATGACCACTCATACCTGTGAATGTGAATTTCCCCTTGGGATTAATACAGTATGTATGTATGTATGTATGTATGTATCTATCTATCTATCTATTATATAGTGCCTTTCACATCTATCTATTATCATACCTAGTGCTCACGTCTGGAGTCATTAGCTTCACTGTTCCTGTAAGCTGGTGTTCATCCAGAACATCGGCCTGTCAAAGATACCTTTAAAACAGAAAAAATGTCCTGCTTGGTGTTTCATACAAATCTAAGAGGAGGACAGCATGGTATTACAGTGGATCACAGCTCTAGGCCCTGACTATGTGGAGTATCCTCTCTCCCTCTGTGTCTGCTGGGGTCTCACTCCTGTATCTCAAAGATGTGCATATTATGTTACCTGTAGACACTGAGGTGACTCTGCATGAGAAAAAGTGGCCCCTCTGAGAAAGAACAGGCCTACATATGACAGACAGATATGATAAGGCGCTATATGAGATAGACAGATAGATAAATAAGTGTAGCTGGCAGGATTAGATAGATAGATAGATAGACAGACAGAAAAGGCATTATATGATAGATAGACAGACAGATAGATAGACAAACATGAAAGGCACTATATGCAGTCCCCGAGTTACGTACGAGATAGGGACTGTAGGTTTGTACTTAAGTTGAATTTGTATGTAAGTTGGAACAGGTACATTATTTTAATAAATGCTATTGTTGACTGACTGTAACCAAGTGCTCTGCCAATGAATGATGGAGTTTCACCTCTCTCTGACCTTTTTATTATTTCTACTTTATTTTCAATGGTGATGGTTTTTCTCTTCTTTACTGTATCACCAGCACTTGCATCAGATTTGTGTTTCAGAGACATTCTTGAAGGGTGAAGACAAAAGGTTAAGATGAGCTCTTCTGCACAGCACTGTACAGCTATCACAGCAGGCAGGCATCCCTCGTCAGCACGTCTGGTGTACTGACAAGAGACAACTTCCTGCTATGTACCTAACAGTACAAGCAGGCTTGCTATTGAGAATGAATGGGAGTAGTGAGAGGCGGTTCACCACCCACCCACAACACAGTCACCTCCACTACAGTATGCAGCCTGCAGCGTGTGTCCGCCCACCGAGAACGAGCACGGTGCGGCCAAAGGCGTGTAGTGACTCGCCCACCACTGCCCCCATTCAACAGGCAGCCACCCGAAGCACACTACAATGCTACCCCCCCACCGCCCGGTTCACCCTCAATGGCCTCCGTTCAGCCACAACTGGGTCACCGCTTGCAGCATTACCAGCCGCCCACTGAAAACGATTCGGGAGGAGCCGTGTGTAGTGGGTGGGTAGTGAAACGCCCTACACCGCTCCATCCAGCCTGTGTCCAGTCAGGAGCAGTAGCTGCGGCGGCGTAGTGGGCAGACAGTGAACCGCCCCATTAATCTTCTATCATGCACACGAGCGATAGCTGTGGCCTCAGTGACTACGGACCACGGGTCACCGCTTGCTTGCCGCCCGAGCAGCGAAATTGCACCCCTCCTGCCACTACTTGCAGCGTCCTCTGGCCAAAGATGACGGAGCGGCAGTTAATGAGGCGCATGTGTCACAGCTGCGGCCTTGTTCGTAAGTCGGATGTCCGTAACCTGGGGACTACCTGCATCAGTCAGTCAGTCAGTCAGTCAGACAGACAGACAGACAGACAGACAGACAGACAGACAGACAGACAGACAGACAGACAGACAGATAGATAGATAGATTTACCAGAAAAGAAAAGAAAGCTTATCAATTTATCAATTCTGCCTGCTCCATCACAATACCATTATGAAAAATCCCCTCTGTCTCCTCTCTCTTGGAGCACTTTCAGTCACGGTCTCATTCCTCCACGGTATGCAATTTAATTCTTCCTCCCAACATCCCAGACTAAATGCTTATAGTCTTTAAATTTATTTTGCTATTTCTGCACAATACACATTCATTTACTTGTTATTTATTTATCTGTTGATTGATTGTATTATTTGTCCTGTGAGTCTGTACTCTGCTTTTTATGTTTCTGCTGCTGCATACATCTAATTTTCAACTTGAGTTTAATAATGTTTATCTGATCTAATGTAATTAGGCATTAAACAATGCTGACAGTCAGATGGATATGAAACACACTATATCATGCAGATAGAGAGGAAATATTTCACAAGGACAGACAGACATTAAAGGGCACTTTGCAAAATGGATATACAGCTATGAAAGTTGCTATATAATACCTACATACACAGATAGATATGAAGGGCATTATATAAAACAAGTGGACAGTTATGAAAGTTGCTTTAAATTATTTAGATACTTTGATATTAAAGGCACTATATGAAACAAACTGATTTTACGCAGAAATGCACTATATATTAAAGATAGATATGAAAGGCACTATTTAAGGTAGAAGAATAGGTAAGGTGTTATATATAATGGACACACAAATAGGCAAGGCACTATATGAAATGTATATAGAGAAATATGAAAGTTGTTATATGCGGTTATATATTGTAATATGTAGGTAGATAGATACAAAGGGCATTTTATTAACTAGCTAGATGTGAATTGAACTACATACTACAGATAGATATGAAAGGCACTGTAAGGTTCAGATACAGCAGAAAAGAAAGGCATGATATAAAATGGAGAGACACATAAGCAAGGCACTATATAAATCTGATAGATATGAATGTTCCTATATACTATATAGGTCAGTCAGTCAGTCAGTCATAGATATAAAGATCAACATGTACAATGGATACATGTGAAATACACCATATGATACAGAATAATTGCTTTCTGAATGCCCTGTACCTCTGTGATGGATATAAAAACACAGGTCAGCTCACTGATGCATCCACAAATGCAAGTTAAGACTGTGCTATCTCAGCATTATGTAGTGCCCTTCGTATCTTTTTATAGAATACCATTAAATAAAAGTCTTCAATGTGCACTTTAATCATGTCTGAAGTGTTTTATTTGTAATTTTAAACTGTGGAGTAGATGGGGAAATCAAGGAAAATGTGTTTTTGTCCCAGACATTACGGAGGGCACTGTATCTCTGTCCGTTTTATATAAAGTATTTCCTATCTATTATCTATGCAAAGTCTTGACTTTATTTTATGTTGCAGCCTTCTACTAAAAACATTTCAATTAATTTTCCAAAAATCCCGTTTTTCACTTGATCATTCTGGGGTACTAAGTGTTGTTTGATGAGGGGAAAAATGACCTGAAATGACTTTAGCACAAGGCTGCAACAGAGCAAAATCTGAAAAATGAGAAGGGGCCTGAAGGCTTTCTGCATGCACTGTGAGTCAGTTTTTAATGAAGTGACATCTGAAGGGTCAAAGATCACGAGTGTTCAGTATTTGTTTTTCCACCTTATCCTATACAAACAAATTCCACAAATCTTTTCACAATATTATGCACTATAGACGGTGAAATATCTTTATGAAATATATTTCCAGACAGAAGAGCAGCTTCAGCGACAGACTGCTGTCACTGTCCTGCTCCACAGACAGATTGAGGAGATCGTTCCTCCCCCAAACTATGCGACTCTTTAATTCCACCAGGGGGGGTAAACGTTAATATTTAACATTATACATAGTTATTGTCTGTTTTTTTCACCTGTATTATTATCATTCTTTAATTTAATATTATTTATTGTATCAGTATGCTGCTGCTGAAGAATGTGAATTTCCCATTGGGATCAATAAAGTATCTATCTATCTATCTATCTATCTATCTATCTATCTATCTATCTATCTATCTATCTATCTATTTCTATGATAATGCATGCAGAACAACTGTTATTGAAATGAAGGATTATTTGACTGTGCAGTTTAATAACATGTTGGTGAAGTTCAACTCAACTTCGGGCTGCTCCTTTAATACTCAACTATGATAACGTCACCAGTTCAGTATGTTTCTTGAACATTCCACAGCCCTAGTCTTCTACTGTCCCCATCCCAATTTTTTTACAATGTATTGCAAGTGCCGGCTTTGTAATGAGTGTGTATTTACTGATAAAATAGCTTTTTAAAGTTTTTTAATTTAATACAGGACATTTTTGTTAAGGATTTTACTTACTTTCCCAACTTTCTGGAACTGAAATGTATAATTGCAATCACACAATACCTCCTGGGTCGGTTTCTACTCTAAAGATAAAGAAGACATAAAGAGAGAAAGTGAAATAAGCTAATTGTCAGACGAGGACGCTCCCTATGGTGTAAGTGACATGAAGTGTGGTAAAGGACAGGCAGTTCAAGTGACTTCCTGCTGCGCCGAGCAAATGAGCCAAAAAGTCCGAGCGAATCACACAGTTTTACAAAACCCAACTAACACTGTGCAGGTTGGCATGCAATCACTTTACGGCAGCCATTAATCAGGTGAACATGAGTAGAATTAGATTCTGTCCTTCTTCTTTTTATTAGTATGATAGTTAAGCATGTTCACTTTGTTTGATGGCTTTTCATAGGACATCACCATCTTGAGACTCCATTACCTGGACGTGATGGGAGCCAATTCTGGAAGTCGTGGATTATGGCATCATTAGTGCAGTGCTTTAATAACCAGCAGCATGGATCCATCTCAATACGAGTTTGCAGATAAACTAAAGAAAGACATCCTTTGTGTGTGTGTAGTAGTGTTATGTCGATTTCCTGGTTCTTGACTTTTGTTTCTTGGCTTTCGGTTTTGATTAGAAGAAAGATAGGCTTGACTCTTGGTTTCGAGTTTCTGACTTGTTTAATGTTTCCTTGCCTGGTCATTTCTATTGAGTTTGGTTTGCTTTTCATAGTATTAGGCACAACGCTGACTTGCGTTTCATCTGCTGGTAATTGCGTTACATTTCACCAGTAATGGCGCACAGCATGATAATATACAGTGAATACACTTGACTTGAGCATTCCTAGTTTTCCTCCTCTTTCTCTGTACGTTTATCATTGGTTTGCTCAGAGGTTGATGTGCTTGCTGCTTCCTGAGCCGCTCTTCTTTTCTCCACCCTAACGGCCCGCTTCTTCTCTTCTTTTGTCGGGAATCTTTTCACGTTAAAACTGATTAAGTCAGTGTTTGTGTTACAATTACTTAGTACGTTTACTTTCATTTTTCACTTAAGCTGGCACTTAAGTCTTCAATCTGCTTCAAGAATGAGTTAAGATATGAAGAGGAAGGGGAAGTGACAGCGAAGGTGGTAGGGATGAGAACGGCACCCGTACGCATGCGCCACACGGCCGCCCTGCTGGCCGCTGCCGAGAGTTGATTCTACATTAAAATAAAATAAAAAGAGGAATAACCTTGGAGGTCAATCATCACCCCCTAAAGCGGATAGTAGACGTCACATAGTATACGTGTACCAAATTTCAGGTCAATTAGTCAAATGGTTTGCGAGCTACAGGTGATTTAAAATCCTGGACAGCCACGGTTGATGGTTGAAGATTTATCCAATGGCAGCAAGACATAGGCAATCTAAGGCTTCAAAAAAGTCAGAATTGACGTGTGCCACCATAATTTGGTGTGTTCGTAAGAAATGCAACGATTCACTGCATGAGTTAGAAATACATACTAATCAAGAATAGTTGTGTCAGAGATTTAAATGTGTGCTTCTATTTAAATGTTAAAACTATAAATGTTTGTGATTATAATAACACTAGCTGTAAAAATCCTGGGCTCCTGGACACTATTGAAATCGTCAGGAAAAAAAATTGAAATGCTGAGTCGGCAGTTTCGTTTTGTGGACGGGCTCGCCCCCCTTGGCTACCAGTGGATAAGCGAGTTTCTCTCTTCTCGGCGGTTTCACTTTGGCGATGGAGTCGCTTTCTTTCAGCTTCATGCTGTAACCTCGTACTCGTTAACTTGGGGCCGTCTTGCCAGCTCTTTCAGCTTCATGCTGTAGCCTAGCATCTTCTGGGCCGGATAGACACACACACACACTTCCACGCGTAGACGTTTATATATAAGATATTTGTCAAGTAATGGCCTTGAAATAATCTAAAACGACAACCTCACATGCTTATGTTTGAAATCTGTCATTTTTAATGTTCTGGAAATGGCTCGTAGATGGCCAGAACCACCGGTAAAGAAAACAAAAAATATTTTCATATTTGTGTTCAGCAACCTCAAGATAGTATAAAACAACATTCCATATGCCTGTATTACAGAACACAAGAAACTTGACAAATGAGAAGGGTCCATTCAGTCCATTAAGCCCATTTGTTTAGCTAATAGCTAAGCTGTCCCAAATATTTTATCTAGATTCTTCTAAAAGGTTGTCAAGTTTTGTGAAAAGGAGCAAATATGACCCCTCGTATCCCATTAGGGGGTGAACCCCTGGGGTCAATGAATGTGACATGCACAACTTCAAGTCCTCCTGAGAATTTATGCTGAAGACACCAGTTGGTTTACTTTTTATCATAAGGGTGTAAATTCCTACATAAAATTCTAGCCCAAAAAATGAAGGGTTTTCAGGTGTAGAGGGCCAAAAATGCCCAGCGTCATCCATAACTAGACATCAAGACGAGTTGAAGGGTACATCATAAGTGGGGGTTTTCTGTAGTGGTGAGTTGGGAGGTGTCAGAAGTCAATACAAAGCATTTGTAACTAATCTCTCTATTATAAAAAAAATCTTGGGACGAGGTGAGACTTTGTTTCCTGTGATGAGACGTGATCTTTTGAAGAGAGACGGAGAGACATTTTCACGTCCCGTGAGATGGTCAAGTCACATCATACTTACAACCTTTGGAAGCAAGTCCCGTGAGATGGTGCATTGGACAGAAAAGAATGCAAAAAAGAACAAAAATAATCTATGTGCAAATTCAGAAAATAAGGAAAGTAATAATCAGCCCGTCCCGCAAGACTACACTTTGTGCCAAGAGCTTTAACCAAGCCCGGGGCCGGAAAAAGACAAAGTAGAACATCGTACAGAATTCAAAAACGTTGGCGCGATACACAGGCACAGCAGGTTAGAGATAATGGCAGTAGGAAAATTCTAAAGTCTCAAAAAAAATGATAGTAAAGATCGCATTAGCGTAAACAAATAGAAAATATCACTCGGTGAAGTAACGGAACAGCGAAAAGAGATCTAATAGTGTTTGAGGATGTCTTGGCGAGAAGAGAGACAAGGCAGTGAGAGAAAAGGACAGCTGCTATACAGGCTTTTAAACGTTTGAAGCCCTGCATGAGATGCAGATCACTCGGCACGGCAGCAGCAATCCAGCAGCTGGTCGAGCAAAGAGGTAAAAAAAAAAAATGTTTTTGTTTCCCACTGTATCACCGTTTAAGAAGGGTTTTGGAGGAGCAACTGCGTCTCATTGTGGTGCGTTCAGCCACCCTCTTCACAACGGCGCATAGCGCTGACGTGGCATTGACGAAGCCCCCTAGTTCGTATATAAATAGAAAACATGCCACAGTTTCCTGCTGATCCAGCATTTCTGGTAATAAGAGGTGAGTGCGAGGTGCAGCTGCGTGAGGGGGAATCACCCAAATGAATGACCACAGTTGGACGGAGAAGCATCTGCACAGCTGGGTGAGCTTAAGTGAGACTGCGGGCAGCAAAGCAGTCTTGGGAGGCAGGAGTCCTGAGGATTCACCTGCGGAAGAGAGGAGTGCGATGAGCTGTAATCATCTTGTGTGTGAATGAAGAAGGGGCAAGGCGAGGCAAGCACAACATGGCCCGTGCAGACAATGGACCTGACAGAGTTAGTGCAGTGTGTGGGCACTCACACCAATTATTCATTGGATATACATTTTTACTGCTTACTTTTCTTTACAATAAATGTTCTGATACTTAAAAACTTTTCATTGCTTTTGAATGCATCTTCGCTTCACAGAATTGTTATATTTGCAATACTCTGCAAAAGTGTCGGGCACAAATATTTTCCATCATCATTCATAACTGGCATTATTTAATTTAATATAAGGTCATGTTGAGTTTGTCCCGGAGAACAATTATGCATTGTTAATAAAGAAACAGTGACATGATACTGATACATGACGAATCTCTCTCTGGGGGATTTAAGAAATAACCAAGTCACACATCTGGGACAGATTTTGTTTTTTCCTTTCCACACCTCAAGCATGGGGGCACAGAAACGCTGCCTTTAAGTGCTATGGGACTTTTCAAAATCCCCTCAGATCCTTCCACCTCCAGGTGTTACATTGCTGCAAATTCGCAAAAAAACCTCCCTGAAATTATTTTACAAGTAAAAAAAAAAGCAAAGGAAATACCTTATATGTGTATCACATTACTGCAAATACAATGTGACTGCAAAACGCTGATTTCTTATCTGTTTTATTTTATCATATGATCTTCGACTTGGAAGGGTGATCATGTGAAAGTTTCCATTACAAAGCTCGCACGTGAATACAGAATCAGCACTGGCCGGTCTATGATGATTAATGTCTTCTATGCAGCATATTCTGTTGTCCTTCTATTTTCTGAAACATTTGGGGCAGAAGCATACGAATATGATGAGCTGGTGCCTGAGGACCACCCTGGTCTTCTGTAAATTTATTGTTTCTGTCACTAAACAATGCCACTTCAGGAAAAAAATAAAAATAAAACCAATGGCTCAGTCAAACTAAATTTTTTATGTGCAAAGAAAAGGAAAAAGGATTATTTTGACAGTGCTTTCAGGCCCACTTCACTTACAGTAGCTCCACTGTCTGCTTGTTTCTCTTTATTTTGACTACTACTCCCTTTTATCATCCGGTCAATTCCTTTATTTAGTTGGAACCTGCCAGAATTCATAACTTACATTAAAATACGTATCTTTGAATATCCATGTAACCTTAAAAAGATATTATAAGTATGCTCCTATAACAACACTTGATAAATAAAATAACCATTTTACACATAAATACACATCTATATATTAATACACATTATAGTCATGTGAAAAAGTAAGTACACCCCATGAAATGTTTTTTCTTCATTAGCATATGTGGACATAATGGCGATTTGATCTTCATTTAGAACGTACATGCACATAATGGTGATATAAACCTTTTCATTTTCGAGTACGAACTGTAAATTCCTCCTCACACCCCCCTCTTCTGCACTCTCCCTCTGATCAATCTCGACACTCACACTTCTGTCCTTCCACAGAGCTCGTCTTGGTACGCTCAGTCAGGCGCCCGCCTGCACCCGCCGGTGTTTCTGCATCCACATCAGTAGCCTTAGCTTCATTCGCAGTGGGACCGATGGGCTCGGTTATCTGTACCAACCTTCACCATGTTATACCCACCACTGTTGGCCTCCTCAGTTTCCGGCTTATCTTTCCCGAGTTCACTGTCTACAGACTCGCACTAAGCAGTTTGAACTGACTCGTTTTCAACATGATCGCCGGTCTCAGCCGACGAATTCCCTTCAGTAATCAGCCGGCTTGTCTCAGGAGCGACTGTTAATGCCGCACTGCGGAGCAAATCACTCACCACCTGCGCTTTGGCTACAAGCTCATTTACCTCTGCAGTCTCCTCATCCTCCATACTGTCCACCTCCTCACCACTGTCATACTCTGTCCCATTGCTCTCTGAAGCAGGGGCAGCGCTTCGGGCCACTGATAAAATGGTCTCATTCTTACATTGAGATGTCTTGTGTCCAGCCCTCCCATAGTTAAAACACTTCATTGAGTCCGAAGTAACGAAAACCACAGAATCACAGCCATCAACCTTGAATCTTAGAGCTACATTTATGTCCTCGTTCATGTTGTTCAATTCCATAAAAACCTGCCACCTAAACGAAACAACATGTTTCAGTTCTTTCATTTTGCAACCCAAAGGAATCATCACTACATCCGATAGAACCTGGCCATATGGGTGCAATTCTTGCACCAAAACATCATTCTTTAAGAAAGGTGGGACATTTGAAATTATAACCTTTTTTTGCAGGAGCTGACAAAGGTAAAATGGGAACCAAAGCGCCATTAATAATAATCCTTTCTTCCACAAGTTTATCAACCAGAGATTCCTCGTTAACAAAAACCACCACCGCCTTATTCATTCTTGAGGCTGAACGGACGTTCTTACAGCCGACTACTTTACTGACAGCCACAACACACTCTTCACCTGAAACTTGCGTCTCTACCAGTACTTTAGCCCCATGTCGGCGGGAAAGATTCTCATAAAACTTAGGCATTAGACCAGGCGACAACCCTCTGGACGCAGCCATGGCTCCACGCCAAAGCCGCGTCTTATTTGATAAAACCCTTGATACAGAAAAAATAATAAATTAATGTTAGAAAAAAGGAAAAACAAAAAAGACTTACAGAAAGACCGAAACGTCCGACCTCCAACGCCATAACTCAGACACGCCCACTATGGATAGATAGTGATCCCCCGCCTATTGCTGAAGTTACGTTCCACACCCATCAGCGATAGGTGAAAATCCACGATATAGAAAGACTATATAAATAAACATTTTTTTATAGTTTAAGCCTTAAAATACCCCTCCCACATGTTTTAAACACATGTAAACTTGTTAAAACACACTTTGTAAACACATATGATATGTGGATGTCTGGCTAAGGATATGAGTAACATAATAATAATAATAAAATAATGATAATAATGTAGCCTAACGTCGATTCATTCAAGCCGTAATGGTGAGCAATGTCCAAGTAATGCCTGTTTTCCCTTCTTAGAAGACGCAGGACGCTTGGGAGCCATCGTAGGGCTTAAAACAAAACGAAAAGTTTGCTCACAACAATCGGAGCACAAGCAAGGCACACGATACGCAGAGAACTGAGATGCGCTGGGGACCCACACTCGCTGTTCTTGCGAGATTACACCATGTTAGCAGCAGCCAATCAGAGCCCAAGAGAATGAAAATCCCGCTCTGATTGGTTGAGTCTCCTCTTTCAGCCAATAACAGGCCTTGTAAGAAATCATCTGGGTACTGTAATGCGAAACTCTTTGTCTACCGTAGTGACTGCTGAAAACCGTATGCTTTGTTATGAATTGGCTGCAAAGTACACTACAGATAGGATGTACTTATTGAATTTTTCCACGATATAGCGGGGGCACGATAGCTGAACCGCGATACAGCGGGGGATCACTTTATATACGATAGATAGATAGATAGATAGATAGATAGATAGATAGATAGATAGATAGATAGATAGATAGATAGATAGATAGATAGATAGATAGATAGATAGATAGATAGATAGATAGATAGATAGATAGATAGATAGATAGATAGATAGATAGATAGATAGATAGAAAAGCACTATATAAGATAGACAGACAGACAGACATTGTTTACTGCAGTTCCACAATGTTGAACTCATTTCAGTTGGATGATGCTTCTACACATCGATATCAGCACTAGACCAACAGTAGATGATTTATCATGACCTGGGACAGCTAGTTCTGTTAGAATTTTTAAAATGATCACTGTCTATTATTGCATTTATAAACAAAAACTGTTACATTATAAAAATTCAATCTTGTTTACAAATTAACAATCTACTCATAACGCCACTGAAAAGGTCTTTATATATATCACTGAAAATTGCATTCTTTTTCAGTTTTTGGTAACCAAAATATATAAAAACCCTCTAGCAGTATACTGCTTACCTTTGTACCATTTCAAATAATTTACTAAAGGTAAACTGATTAAATTTAAATAAACTGGAAACCTGCAGGTGTTTTAAAATGTTTGAGTGGTTTTGGAATTTGAAGCCAACCCCACTTTTAGGCCAATGTGTTCCAAAACTGGGCCAAAATTGTTTGGAGGTCAGGCCGCCTTAGGTGAGGCCTTTACTGGGCAGGTTAGGGAGGGCCCTGGCCTGTTTCATGGGTCTTTTAGGGACTTCAGACCCTTTGGATATTTTGAGTGCATTCAAAATCTTACAAAACTGATAACATGATAAAAAATAAATAAAAGATGCAAATCATGTTTAACTCTTAGAAATCCTGTTAGTTCACACTGGAGAAAAAATAAATATGAGGCTAGACCATAACAGCTTGACTTTCTACTTATTGACTGACATCTTGCTTTGAATTTCTTCTGGTTCTTCTCATTACAAATTTCAAAAACAAAAACACAATATCTGTCTCTTTCATGAAGTAAATAAACAAAAGTCACAGAGGCTACAACTTTTAAAACAGTTAAAGTCATGATAATGTTGCGCAGATCCACATTTTCTGACTTTTTTTTAAAATCCAGACCCACAGGTACACACAACATTAGAAGATAACAGACGATGTTCAAAGTTTTGCTTAAACTGACCTTTTTCCCCATGCACATTTAACTTTTTTTCTGCCCTTACTCACAGCTTTATTAAAAAAGACCCCCTGCTATTCTAAACTAATTATGTTCTGGCTGTCTGCCTTAAAAGAAATTGACTTCTTTGGCCTTGCAACTGTCCAACTCAGGGTGAAGGCTCAATGTTAAAATAAAAAACAGAAAATGTATTTCTCTGAGAAGTGGTCTTCAAATTTTTAATGCTACTTATGCCTAACAGAAAGCCTGCTGGTTGCAACATAAGACAGAATTTTTGTTAATTTGACTGATGTCACATATGGGCTGATAATGGGATACAGCGAACTTATTGGACAGAAGTGTCAGACTCCAGCCAGTACAAACCTACAAGGACAGTACAGTAGAGTCACGACAAATGGAGCTTCACCCTATGATCACGCTGGCCTGCTATCAAAGACTGGATATAAAAAATTTGGATGGCAAAGTGCTCGTTAAGTCAGATCTAATACTACAAAGAAATCATTAAAGAAGTTTTCAAAAGACAACATCCACGTACAGAGACAAGCAAATTCAGTAACAAATACATTGATGGACAGAGAACAAAATGCAGTCCACTGCAGTAATTTCTACAAAACGTTGCTGTAATTTCACTGAATCGAATTTTGGGATACAAAATACTGCCAATAAGAAATTTGTCCTAGTATCGTGTATTGTATGACATTACCACATAACTAAAATTCAACATAAAGGCAAGTAAAAATGTCTTTCATCGAATGCAAGGGGATTTAAAAATCAAACTGAAAAACCAGAACTAAGTTATATTATGACAAGCTCGAAATGCACTTTGGCAGAACTGTTATTCACCCGCTGGTATAATGATGTGAAGGTGCAAGCTGTTGACGCATAAAATAGTCCTCAATGTACGTGAAAGTGGGCCTTGACCGCTAGTTAGGTGTTTCAAAAGACCTGAAATACACGTTTCCACTATGTGATGGTCCATATTAGATGCCTTTGACCGGAGAGAGATCGATGGCGCTACTGGACACTGTTAACATTCGACTTGTGTTTGCACAGTATAGTTCTAACCAGTATTTGTGGATTTAACTGCATATTGTGCTACTCGATAAAGGTGGGCCAAAGTACTCCTGAGCCCACGAGGTTCTATCACTTATTGAGGAATGATAGTTCTTGATGCGGTGCCACCTGACGGATCAGAGATCATGGGCAGTCAGTATAGGTTTGTGTTTTTGCCTTTTACACGAAGAAAATTTCTCCAGATATCTTAAATCTTTTAATTATATTATGTACGGATGCAGCTGAAATTCTCAAATCCCTTTCGATGTGTCTTTGAGGAACATTAGTTTTAAACGTCTGAAGGATTCTCTCACGTATTTGTGGGAAAATCTGGCGATCGTCTGGCGATTTTTGATCTTAAAGAAATCGGCCTTTCCTGTATGCAGTTTTTGCACCAAAGCATGACTGTAATCACCAGTTACACATCATCTGTTTCTACTCATCATTATATTCTTTTCCTTAAATCATAACTGGTTCATCCAAACTTTTTAATAATGTGTTGTAGGCCCTCGATGGCAAGAATGGAGGTATTTTTACAAAAAAAATGAAGTTGACCACACTAAACATTAAATATCTTAGTCTATGCTGTCTGTGATGGATTACAATCCAAAGTGAATTTTGAAATCAAAGCTTTCTGCTTTTATTTGCATTTTCCATACCGGCACAATTATTTCATAGTAGTGGAGCCTAAGGAGGTGGGTCCACCTAATTATACAGGTGGGATACAGGGTACCCCAGCAGTATTTACCCCAATCTACTGATGAATTAGCAGCTTTGGCATGACATTTATTTAGATTCACGTTTTCATGATTTTATGCTTCATTTTTGAGTTTACTGGATTTGACTGTTGCTTTGTCTTTGGGTTTGTGATTCTTTTGACTTGGGCAAAGTATTGCTCTTTTTTGACCTGTCTTATCTTTCTGTTATTCCTTTTCCCTTAAATCCTTTACACATTGAGATACATTGCTTTTGTTCATCCATGGGCTAATAACTTATTATATGGTTTGGCCTCTTTTCTCACTTTAGAAGCTTTAGTCCCATTTCTAGGTCAGTGTGGCCAAAAGCCTGTTTGCTGAGTTGAGGTTAGGTGACTGGGGGTGAGACCTATGCAGTAAGCCAAGACTTGTACAGAGAGGACTGGCCTGGTTTCTTCTGTGTTTGTTGTAGGTCTGTGGCCTGCTCCTCTTTTTGTCCTTCACTGTGGAAGGAACAATAATACTAAGAATCTTACCAACATTTCTATTTCCTCACACATAAAAAGGCAAGTCGCATTTCTCTATCTAGTGTCACAAATTTCTACAGGTATACAATGGAGTCCATTCTGACTGGTAGCATAACATCCTGGTACAGTGCCTGAAGGGCTCAATAGAGTAAAGCATTGCAGACACTAGTATATGGTGCCACATGAGAGGTTGGGCATCAAGAAGTGGGAGTTCAGGGTGTTGTTTGTAGATTGGTGCAAAATTGGGTTAGACACCGGAAGCAGAAGGTGATGGTGCGAGGAACCTTATCAGAATTGGCTAACATTAAAAATGGTGTCCAGCAGGGGTCAGTGCTAGGGCCACTGCATATCAGTAATATACGTAAATGATTTGAATAGGAATAGAAGTAACAAGCTGGTTAATTTTGCAGATGATACAAAGATAGGTGGCTTAGGAGATAATCTGGAATCCATTGAATCATCACTGAAGGACGTGGACAGCATACAGGCTTGGGCAGATCTATGGAACATTACATTTCATGTCAGTAAATGTACATAGGAAGTAAAAATGTGAGCTTTGAATACACAATGGAAGGCCTGAAAATTGTAAATACACCTTATGAGAAGGACTCGGGAGTCATAGTGGACTCAACACTATCAACTGACAGGCAGCGTTCAGAAGCCATTAAGAAGGCTAACAGAATGTCAGGTTATACAGTATATTGCCTTGATGTATAGAATACAAATTCAAGGTGGTTATGCCGAAGCTTTATAACACACTGGTGAGGCTTCATCTGGAGTCCTGTGTGCAGTTTTGGTCTCAAAGCTACAAAAAAGACATAGCAGCACAAGAAAAAGTCCAGAGAAGAGCAACTAGGCTGATTCAGGGCTACAGGGGATGAGTTATGAGGAAAAATTAAAAGAGCTGAGCCTTTACAGTTTAAGCAAAAGAAGATTAAGAGGTGACATGATTGAAGTGTTTAAAATTATGAAGGGAATTAGTCCAGAAGATAGAGACTGAAACTTTAAAACAAGTTCATCAAGAACACAGGGACACAGCTGGTAACTTCTTAAGGATAAATTTCGTACAAACATTAGGAAGTTTGTTCTTCACATGGAGAACCACAGACACCTGGAATAAGCGACCAAGTAGTGTGGTAGCCAGTAGGACTTTAGGGACTTTCAAAACTCGACTTGATGTTTTTTTAGAAGAAATAAGTGGATAAGACTGGATAGATTTGTTGGGCTGAATGGCCTGTTGGCATCCAGATTGTTCTAATGGTCAAGTGAAGGTGGCACTCATCTGCCTTCTGTCCAGGACATACACAACACTTGCCGCCTTTAGAAAGGCAATGGTTCTTTGGTAACCCATTCAAGCAGTGGTCCATGTCAACTCTAAGACAGAAGGGAAAAACCCCTTGCAGATTGCATCACCTCCATATATAAATGTTGCATGTTATGTATTCTTGAAACTTATTTACTAATTTTTTGTATTGGATTTTTGGCAATTGTTCTGTGGAGATTTGCGAGAAAGAATTTAATTGTACTGAATACACCTGACAGTAAAATTGACTTCACTTGAAAAGACCTGGAAACCTGGAACCCATTCAAGTGCAAAACCATAATTACGTTCACACAAGAGACAATTTGGAATCATTAATTAATCTAACCTGCATATCTTTGGGAAGTTTGATTGAAAGTATGTGTTTAACTGGACAACCTGGAAGAAAAGACATGGAGGCACTGGCTGAATGTGCAAACTTGTGAGAGAATTCAAATCTCAGATGCTGGATCCATGAGACAGCAGCATTACCCACCATACACTAATTTTTCTTCCTCAATCAGACGTAAAGTTTGGGTTATTGGAGGACTCCAAAATAATCCCTGTATGAAGAAGGTGTGTGTCCTGCTGTGGACTGGCACCCTGTCCTATGTGTTGCCTTGGTGTATTGACGGACTCCATTTTCATTTCTGGTGCTTAATTAGAAAATTTAAAGCGTGCAGAATGTGGTTTAATAAAATGTTTTACACTCCAGGGCCAGATGAAGGGGAATAAAAAAAAACAATAAAATCAGTGAACCCTTGAATCAAGTGAAATCAATACAATGGCAGCAAATGAATAAAGAATTAACTGCTTGAGCAGAATATCACAGAGGTGAAAGTCTAAATGGAAACCCTCAGGCAAACTACTGCATAAACCAAGTGGAAGACGTGGACACCAATAAAAGGAAAACAAAAAATATAATTGCATTAAAACTGAAGGCCTTCAAAAATGAAAACATAGAAATGCTCCTGACGCCGAGTGTGTTTCTCAGTGTTCACCGGTTCTAAGGGGCTGATGGTTCAATTGTCCCTTAGACCCACACTGTGACCCTTAGTTCACACAATGATTCTGTGTATTGTTACTTTTGGATTTATTAATTTGTCGTAGGGTTCTGAATCATATAGTGTTCTGTTCCCCCTTCAATTTATTTTTTTTTAACATGTTTCGAGGGTTCTCATAGAACGCAAACGCGAATATCGGCAGAGTTTCTTTGCAGCCTTTGTCGATTTTTGTGAAGTGTTTGACTCAGATGATCGAGCTGTCCTGTGGGACATCCTGAGGGATCGCAGGATCCCCTTCAAGGTTGCTGGATATCATGGCCGGCCTGTACTCTGGTACTGTGAGTGCTGTGCAGAGTAGAGGCAGAACCTCTGTGCTTTTCCCAGTTGATTCTGGGGTTCTACTTCTACTCTGTTCAATGCCTGTATGGGCTGGTTTGTTGGGCAGGGGAGTGGGGTCCAGCAGCTGGGGGGCATCTGTTGGCAAAGAGAAATTCACTGATCTTGACTTTGCTGACAATACTGTGATTTTCACTAAGTCAAAGGAGGCTCTGATCGGGGCTCTCGAGGAGTATGAATGAGGGGTCCGAGTGTCTGGGCTTGCGAGTGTCCTGATAAAAACCAAAGAGCCAGGCCTTCAATGACCTCGTGGGCACGGCCATCAGCAGTGTGTCTGTCTGCGGAGAGAGTGTCGACCTTGTTGAGGGGTTTACTTACCTCAGCAGTGACTCTGGTGACTCTTCCAATGAAGTTAGTAGACATATTGGGAGAACATGGGGGGGGGTCATGAGGTCCCCGGAAAGGGGTGTGTGGCGCTCCCGATATCTCAGCAAAAGGACGAAGGTCCAAGTCTTTAGGGTCCTGGTGCTCCCTGTTTGTGAGACAAGAACGCTCTCTGGTGACCTGAGATGAAGACTGGACTCCTTCGGTACTCTGTGTCTCTTCAGAGAATCCTTGGGTCCCGCTGGTTTGACTTTGTGTTGCTCATGGAGTCCCAAATGAGGCACATGACCTGCATTGTGAGGGAGCATCAGTTACAGCACTACAGCCATGGATTCCCCAAGGATGATCCTACTCGCAGTAACCTCATTGTTGGGGACACAAGTGGTTGCCCACATAACACCTGGCTGCGGCTGATAGAAGGTAATTTCCACAGGGTGGGACTAAACGGTGTGTCTGCCTGGGGGGTTGCCAACCAGGATCCCGAGCTGTTTCGTCATGTGGCGGGTGCGGTAACACACTGTACCAGTGCAGGCTCCCCAACCTGACTTGATTATGTTTTTGCTGTCCCACATCACCATAATGAATGCTGTAATTTTGGTTAAGCAGTTGTTAAGTGGCTCGTTCCTGTTGATATCACATGATCAGTAGCAACATGGGAGTGATATCTGTGATTGCTCCTGTATAAAATGGCAGTACCTGACATTTGCAGGAATCCATTTGTTGGATCAAAGTCTTAAAGCAGAAGAATCTCCTTAGCATTAGTAAAAGAATCTGGCCAGTTTAGTTTCATTGTTGACTTCATTGACTACGACTCCTTCTATAGTCCCTTAAACTTCACAAATGGTTTTGTTGTCCTACTGGCTTTGACCTTCGTGTACTCCTGGCTATTCTCTTGATTATGGTCTGTATTTTTATCTCCTGGTTATTTCTTTTCTCGGTTTTACACAACATTACACAGAACAGTTCCTACAATATGGAAGCAACTGTACTGTATCAACAGTTGAGGTCAACTGATTCTGTCTACATTGACTAAATACTTTCAAACTCGATGTACCCCATTTCTACATGTCATGTTGTCATACTTTTCCTGTGTTAAGTGAATTATGGTATCTATTTCATTTCATCATGGTTGTTGTCGATTGGCCATGCAATTGGCTGTCCATTAAGTGGCAGACTTTGTGCGGTTGAGATTATTTCCATAAGTGGTCAAGTCAAAATGATATGTATGAGAGATTTATTCCAGCTTTTATTTACTATATCAGATTTTCAGGGGGTCCATATCTTAACGGGATTACCTGGAAGTGCACTTGTCATCATATTTAAGCACCCACCTTGACAGCCTGTGTCTTATTGCCTTTGGTAACATTGGAAAATCCAATAAATTCATCCAAAAGAACTGTTGGCCTCCACAAGACTGGTTCATCCTTAGAGGAGGAATTTCCAAACAGCTGAAGGCACCACGAGCTTCTGTACAAACGATGGTATATACATACATATATGCAAATATCAAGGGACTACACAGACACTGCACCATTCAAGAAGAAGGCACAAATTAACTCGCTAGGATGAATAAACTATGTTATGACACGTTCAACTGCACCCCAAGATAGCAACAACAGGAACTGGAGAAGGAGTCGGAGGAATCAGGTACCAATGTATCTACATCCACCATTCATCACCATGGCCTGAATGCCATGGAAGGGAAGAAGCGCCTACTTCAAGAATGACATATAAAAGCCAGACTAATGTTTGCAGGTAATCACTAGGACAATGACCTGGCCACTTGGAGGAGTGTTCTGTGGTTAAACGAAACAAAAGTTGAAATGATTTCCCATAATGACAATCAACACGTTTGAAGAAAGAAGTCTGAGGTTTTTAGGCCAAACAACATGCCAAATGTGAAGCAGGAGGTTGGCAGCATCGTATTGTGGGCATAAACGGACTGAGCACTTCAGATAATGGTATCATGAGGAAGTCAGATTATCTAGAAGCTATAAAGCAACACATCAAGACATGAGACAGAAAGGTAAAAACTCGGTTGCAAAGTTGTCTTCCAGCAGGACAATGACGCTAAGCAAACCCCTAAAGTTGTGACAAAATGGCTTAAAGAGAACAAGGTGAACGTACTGGAGATGCCACCACAAAGCCCTGACCTGAATCCCATAAAACATTTGGGGGCTGAACTGAAAAAGCACATTACAGCAAAAAGGCCCAAAATGCTACCTGACTTCCTCCAGTTCTGTCAGGAAGAAAGGGCAGAAATGCCTGCCACGTATTGTGAGAAGCTTGTGGAAAGCAACCCTAAGCACTTGATTCAAGTTACACAATAAAAAATAACAACTGAAAATATGATATAGTGAATAAAGGCTGAAATAAATTATTATTGTGATATTGTCACTTATGGGAATAAAGTAGATACAATAATTGACTTAACACAGGGAATGCATAGCAACATGACATGGAGGTGGGAAACAGAGTCTGAAAGTCTTTAGCTGAGGTGGATGGCAACTTTTGACCTCAACTGTAAATGTGCCCCAAAGCTTCATTTCTGATGACTTCAAAATTAAACTATTTGGGCAAATCATGAGCTCCTCTGTTTGGCGATGTGGTAACACAACCCACCACCAACAAAACCTTAGCAAGCAAGGCAGTGGGCCCACTTGACATCACACATTCTAAGAAATGACAAGTATTCTTGAGGAGAATGCCAGGTCATCAGTTGAAAAAACTGAAGCTGGGCACAAAGTCGATGTTTCAAGAAGATCTATCATTTTGTTATCCTTTATTTATTTTAATTTTTCACAGTACATTTATTAATTTGTCTAATTTTAATGAAATTTGTTGTGAAATATCCCTCTATTCCCCAAAACTGAGTTTGATAGCCACTGTTAGAGGAGTATGAATACTGGATATCAGAGAATGTGTCAGAGTGTCCACTAGATGGCAGTAAGTACATATATTTGTACACTTGGGCACCTACAAACATGGCCAGAAGAGTTATGGCAGTGCCTTGAACTATCCAGTGCTTACCTGACCATTGAAGATTAATTCGCTCATTAATCCTCCTCCTGCCCATGGAAAGTGGAACCACAGATATTGGGAGCTTTGGGATTCAACAATAAAAGGAATTGGTTGGCTTCTTATTAGACTATATGTCATGTAATGATGTAGAAGGCCCTGGAAGGAGTGGGTAACCAGTTTGTCAGGACCTTCAGAACAGACCCCCATAGAGATGTATTTTTTGCTACTAACTGGAATTTGTGTATTCTCCTCTTTGGTCAGGAAGTGGCTTAATCTCAATTATAAAGTCAGTAATGGAGGGATGCTGTCTCACAACAAGGAGACTGGGGTTCAAGTCCTCAGGAGATCCTTGCATGGAGTTTGCATGTCCTCCCTGTGTCCATTCTCTCCTACAGTTCAAAGACATGCAGGTTAGGCAGACTGGAGATGCTAAATTGGCCCCCAAAGTGTGTGTGTGTGTGTGTGTTCATCACACCCTGGTGCCCTGCTTGTCAGGGTAGGCTCTTGCTTCCCAGTGGCCCTGGTCTAAATAAGAAGGTTTTAAAAATAGATAGATGGATAATATTAATGTATTTTATATGCTTAGATGTATTTCAGATTCATTCTATTTTGTTCTGTGTATTATTTTTTATCATACAATGGCAATGCTGCCCTGAAATCTGTGTTTATGGGCATCCTTGTTTTCACTTGTCAAAATATTTCAAACACTTTTAAAATTTAAAGTGACTATTCTGTTACTGTTAATAACAAACTCTTTATTCAAATGCTCTGAATTTATTTTGCCATATGCAAATCTGTATTTAAAAAAAACTGCTTTCTATGTTCTGTTCAGGTCTTATTACTTCTCTAGGACTTTGCTGTTGATGGATTTTGGGGTTCCCCTCCCTTTGTGAGATCCATCCATCCATTGTCCAACCCGCCGAATCCGAACACAGGGTCACGGGGGTCTGCTGGAGCCAATCCCAGCCAACACAGGGCACAAGGCAGGGAACCAATCCCGGGCAGGGTGCCAACCCACCGCAGGACACACACAAACACACCCACACACCAAGCACACACTAGGGCCAATTCAGAATCGCCAATCCACCTAACCTGCATGTCTTTGGACTGTGGGAGGAAACCGGAGCGCCCGGAGGAAACCCACGCAGACACGGGGAGAACCCGGGAAGTGAACCCGGGTCCCCAGATCTCCCGACTGCGAGGCAGCAGCGCTACCCACTGCGCCACCGTGCCGCCCCCCTTTGTGAGATTTCAATTGTTATTAAAAATCAATTTCTGAATCTCAGCTGCCTTAGTATCCTTGTTTCTTTGTGTGATTGCTTAATTAGGAATCTGCACTGCTATTGACTTGGAAGATTTTCCCATTAATTGAGATTCATTAAGTTAATTAGCTCGGGTGTTTAATTTCTATTATTCCTTATTTTGTTTACTCCTTTGTCTTTATGAATAAAGATTATTCGGTTTCGTCAAGGTGCTCACAATTGCCCTGAATTAATGAAGGTCATGGAAATGTGGCTAATTAAGACGCTGTTGAGGTTTTCGGTGACTTAGTAGGCCTTGTACCTTCTTTAACCTTTGAGGCAGGTTTTGGGACCTCAGAGTATTTCACCAACATGGAAATGGAATATTTAAAGATCCACTTCACAAATTACACACAGGGTTCAAAATGATCAGGCATTGCACACAACAGTAGACTTGTACAGGCATTAAATAATACTGCAGTCCTACCTCAATCACCCGTGACTCAAAATCTTCATATGTTTCTGAAAAAAAGACAAAAAGAAATAAATCAGCATTTATAAATAAACCGAAACTAGCAAAACTAAGTTGTTGTACTGGTTAGAATTTCACTGTACTGAGTACTCATGACAATACACTGGACTGAAACCACAGAGATGTATGTAGTAAATTATGGGGTGCAAGGTTAGGATGAATGTCTGGATTGAGTTAAAATAGCCAAAAATGAATTCAAATCAAATCAAATTTTATTTATAAAGCACAATTTAAAAAACAGCATAAGTGTAAACCAAAGTGCTGTACAATAAAATCAAAAAATATCAACAGTAAATCAATTCTTCTTCTCCTGGCTGCTCCTGTCAGGGGTTGCCACAGCAGATCATCTTTTGCATTACATAAATATTAAAATAAATAACTTGAAGGAACCAATTAGCAGATAAACAATTAACAGAAAAATTGTAAATATTAAAAATAGAATAAATTGATACCAGAGTTACTCATATACAGTTAAAGACAATCGAAAACGGGTGCGTTTTAAGTCTTGATTTAAACCTTTGGGTTGATGATGCTGACCTAATTTCCATTGGCAGAGCGTTCCATAACTTTGGGGGGGGGGGGGGGGGGGGGGTAAACGTTAACATTATTCAAAGTTATTGTCTGTCTGTATACCTGCATTGTTATCACTCTTTAATTTAATATTGTTTTTTATCAGTATGATGCTGCTGCTGGAGTATGTGAATTTCCCCTTGGGATTAATAAAGTATCTATCTATCTATTATATAGTGCCTTTCACTCTATCTATCTATCTAATAATGCATTTTAATTGTAGGGCACTTTACATTAGCAGAAAATTTCAAAGTGCAACATAAAAAGTTTAAACAAAGGCAAAGCAAGATAAAAACAGAGATAAAACAACAAAAATTATAGCATTCTTGTTAATATGCTGTCCTAAATAGAAAAGTCTTAAGCTGTTTTTTAAAACAGCCCACAATCTGCTGTGTTCTTAGGCGCTCTGGTAGGACACTTCAGAGCTGTGGAGCAGCGGCTGCAAAGTCTCGGTCACCCATTGTATGAAGTTTGGTCACAGGGGGGCGAAGGCGGTAGGTGTTGCAAAACGAAGGTTTCTTGTAGTGGATTGTAGTATAAGGAGTTCTTTAAGATATTGTGGAGCATTTCCATGGATACACTGGTGAGTAAACAAACAGAGTTTGTATTCGATATGGAGGTGAATAAGGGAGCCAATGAAGTGACCGAAGGATTGGTGAAATGTGTTCATATTTCCGCACCCTCATCAGGATTCTTGCAGAACTATTTTGAATTTGTTGTAACTTTTGAAGGCTCTTGTTGGGTATCCTGATGAGGAGTGCATTACAATAGTCCAGTCTGGATGAGATAAAGGTATTGCTATTGACTCGCCCCACGATGCATCTCCTCTCATAGATTTGCACACTGGTGAACAACAACAACAACGTTTATTTCTATCACACATTTTCATACAAATGATGGAGCTCAAAGTGCTTTACGGGATGAAGAAAGAGAAAAAGACAAAATATAAAAAATAAAATTAGGCAATACTAATTAACATAGAATAAAAGTAAGGTCCGATGGCCAGGGAGGACAGAAAAAAAAAAAAGACGGCCAGAGAAAAAAAAAAAACAAAATCTGCAGGGGTTCTGAAGCCACGAGACCACCCAGCCCCCTTTTAGGCATTCTACCTAACATCAATGATCTCAATCAGTCCTCATGGTCTTCAGGCTTCACATGGAAGAACTTGATGATGATGGTCATGTGGACCTCTGGCCTTCAATCCATCAATGAACTACTGAGTCGCCCCACGATGCATCTCCTCTCATAGATTTGCACACTGGTGGTCAGCCATGAACCTAAAACATGTGGCTCAGAAGCTGCCCCCTTAAAGAGCTAGCTAATGAGGTAGCTGTGTGTTTTAATGTGGGCTTGAAAAGGGACACTGAAATCTGAAACTGGACGCAAGGTCAGAAAGAATGAGGCAAAAAGAGATCTTGAGCCTTACAAAATACATGTCTGTGTCGTTTAGGGTATCACAACCAATGTCAATCTGTTTAACAACAAGTATTAAACTAAAAGGACACTTGGAAATATCAATAAAACTGTAAATGCATCACACAAAACAACAATTTTCACTGGCTTGGCCCTCCAACAGTTTATCCCAAACTCTAGATGGGACGCCACTCCACTAAGGAGCACACATCACACACATCCATTCTATTAAAGAACTGCATCGTTGTGGCCTATAACAGCTAAAAGGACACAATGGCACAAACACACACACACAAATCAGAAATGTGTTCCTGTTTTTTTTGTAAGCTGCAATTACAGAATCAGTTTAAATTTAAAGCCTCAACTACTGTAAACATTCGCCTTTAGATGCCAAGTGTTCTGAATCATTTTGCGGTGTAAGACAAGCTTAGATGCTAAGAGACACTCCATTACATTCACAGCCTCATCTTAACTCCTGGTCCCAATGGGACACCATGCCTTCTATTTCTCGTTTCAATGTAACTCTTAATCCAAGAATGAGAGCCTATATTGAAGTGGTAAGACTAAAAGTTTTAATACTTTTTAATTAACTTAAGAGGAATTACATCAGAGCTGTTAACTTAATGACAGTACAACCGGCGTGGCGAAACCACTATAGAGTTCTTGGATGTCTTCCAAAAGGACGCAACTGATTGACTGTATTGCTGCACAAAGACCCTTATTTCACTAACCCATAACCCCCCCAATCTATATTTTCTGCTGCAAGGTTTTGCTGGCTTGTTTGTTTTTACAAGTTATGTTAGTGATACTACAGCATCTCCTCTGTGTGAAATCCTGTACAGGCCAGGATAATATACACAGCAAAACGTATAAACACACAAATTATAAATGTATTAGTCGTACATGAAAAGCACCTTCAAGGTTCAAAGCAGGTAGGCTCCTCGACTACAAGGAAAGGTAACTCAGGGATGGGAACCATTTGTTCCTTTTTGCTTTCAGAGAGGAGGACGATTTCAGACAGCGTGCATGACGTCTGTGTTGGTGTTGCAATGGATGCCCTGGCAGTTTCGTCAGGACGACTATATAAAAATACAAAACCCTGCAGGTCACCGTTTACTTATAAAATTGCAACTGATGGTGCCAAGATGTGTACCTCAGGGGCAACTTAAACTTGGTTGTTTCAAGACCACATTGGTCTTTACCTTGGTTTTAATCATGTTTTCTGCTCTACCTATGCATAACTTAGCAGGGCTACATACTAAGACCCCCAACTTCACGTATTTTACTATGTGTGTGGATATACAGTATGGTCACGCAGGTGCGCCAGAGGTTCAGTTTCCAGGTTTGCCTAAAGTACAATAGTATAACCCTGGGAGAAGAGGGGGTGCTGTTCCCAACAGTCTTCTCTCCTTTTTCCCTCACAGCCTCGAGAAACCACCCCTTGAGGGCAGTAAAGCTTCACCTGATATAAAAACAAGATGCCCTCGTCTCATTCCAGTGCTGACCTTGCTTTTGCGCAGACCCAATGCAAAACCTATAACATAATCGTTGCTGAGAGAAGACTGTACTTTCTAAAAGGAGTGTTCAGGTGCATATTTTCATAAAATTTTCTTATTTTGCTGTTTCATTTAAACAGAGTTTGCCTGGTTGGCACCCCAAGCATTTGACCTTCCTCCTCATTCGCCTTCCACGATGGAAGGACCAGGGGAAAAAGCGTGGCCAGAGCATTAACTGCTCCGGAGAACTAGGTGGCAGCCCCCATGGACTGCAGCAGTGCCCCATGGGAGTTGGAGTTGGACACAGCCATATATATATGTATGTATTATACAGTATATATATATATATACAATCATGGCCGATATTATCGGCACCCCTGGAATTTTCCCAGAAAATGCACCATTTCTCCCAGAAAATTGTTGCAATTACAAATGTTTTGGTATACACATGTTTATTTCCTTGATGTGCATTGGAACAACACAAAAAAACAGAAAAAAGCCAAATCAGACATCATGTCACACAGAACTCCAAAAATGGGCCGGACAAAATTTTTGGCACCCTTTCAAAATTGTGGGTAAATCGTTTTATTTCAAGCATATGATGCTCATTTGAACTCACCTGTGGCAAGAAACAGGTGCTGGCAATACAGCAATCACACCTGAAGCCAGTTAAAATGGAGAAAAGTTGACTCAACCTTTCTGTTGTGTATCTGAGTGTGCCACACTAAGCATGGAGAACAGAAAGAAGAGCAGAGAATTGTCTGAGGACTTGAGAACAAAAATTGTGGAAAAATATCAACAATCTCAAGGCTACAAGTCCATCTCCAGAGATCTTCATGTTCCTTTGTCCACTGTGCGCAACATAATCAAGAAGTTCACAACACATGGCACTGTAGCTAATCTCCCTGGACGTGGACGGAAGAGAAAAGTTGATAAAAGACTGCAACAAAGGATAGTCCGAATGGTGGATAAACAACCCCAATCAACTTCAAAACATATTCAAGCTGTTCGGCAGACTCAGGGTGCAACAGTGTCAGCTTGAACTATGCGTCGACATTTGAACGAAGTGAAACGCTATGGCAGGAGAGCCAGGAGGACCCCACTGCTGACACAGAAACATAAAAAAGCCAGACTGGAGTTTGCCAAAATGTACTTGAGGAAGCCAAAATCCTTCTGGGCGAACGTCTTGTGGACAGATGAGACCAAGGTAGAGCTTTTTGGTAAAGCTCATCATTCTACTGCTTACAGAAAACGGAATGAGGCCTACGTAGAAAAGAACACAGTAGCTACAGTCAAACATGGTGGAGGTTCTAAGATGTTTGGGGGATGTTTTGCTGCCTCTGGCACTGGATGCCTTGACTGTGTGGAAGGCATCATGAAATCTGAAGACTACCAAAAGATATTGAGGCCGCAATGTAGGGCCCAGTGTCAGAAAGCTGGGTCTGTGTCAGAGGTCATGGGTGTTCCAGCAGGACAATGACCCCAAACATACCTCTAAAAGCACCCAGAAATGGTTGAAGACAAAGCGCTGGAGAGTTAAGTGGCCAGCAATGAGTCTGAATCTAAATATGATTGAACACTTATGGAGAGATCTCAAAATTGCTGTTGGGAGAAGGCGCTCTCCAAATCTGAGAGACCTTGAGCAGTTTGCAAAAGAAGAGTTGTCGGAAATTCCAGTTGAGAGGTGTAACAAGCTTGTTGATGGTTATACTGTAGGAAACGCTTGATTTCAGTTATTTTTTCCAAAGGGCGTTCAACCAAATATTAAGTTGAGGGTGCCAATAATTTTGTCCAGCCCGGTTTTTGAGTTTTGTGTGAAGTGATGTCAGATTTGGTTTTTTTCTCTGTTTTTTTGTGTTGTTCCAATGCACATATAGGAAATAAACATGTGGATACCAAAACATTTGTAATTGCAACAATTTTCTGGGAGAAATGGTGTATTTTCTGGGAAAATTCCACATACATACATACATACATACATACATACATACATACATACATACATACAGACAGACAGACACACACTTTATTAATCCCAAGGGGAAATTCACATACTCCAGCAGCACCTTACTGATACAAAAAACAATATTAAATTAAAGATTGATAATAATGCAGGTAAAAACAGACAATAACTTTATATAATGTTAACGTTTACCCCCCCCCGGGTGGAATTGAAGAGTCGCATAGTTTGGGGGAGGGACGATCTTCTCAGTCTGTCAGTGGAGCAGGACAGTGACAGCAGTCTGTCGCTGAAGCTGCTCTTCGGTCTGGAGAGGACACTGTTTAGTGGATGCAGTGGATTTTCCATAATTGATAGGAGCCTGCTGAGCGCCCGTCGCTCTGCCACAGATGTCAAACTGTCTAGCTCCATGCCAACAATAGAGCCTGCCTTCCTCACCAGTTTGTCCAGGCGTGAGGCGTCCCTCTTCTTTATGCTGCCTCCCCAGCACACCACCGCGTAGAAGAGGGCACTCGCCACAACCGTCTGATAGAACATCTGCAGCATCTTATTGCAGATGTTGAAGGACGCCAGCCTTCTAAGGAAGTATAACCAGCTCTGTCCTTTCTTACACAGATCATCAGTATTGGCAGTCCTGTCTAATTTATCATCCAGCTGCACTCCCAGGTATTTATAGGTCTGCACCATCTGCACACAGTACATACATACATGTATGGGTGGTTACCTACCAGGTAACGCTTGTGGTTGGTCAGCAAGTCGGCTAGCATCCGCCACGGTGCCCTCTTTCAGTTGCGATAAGCAGATCATAGAATGGTTGAAAATAGTTTTACTGTCAAATAATGCAAAGAGTACGCGACACGTGTTTCGCCTAATTCTGGGCTCATCAGGTGTACACACTCACTGCACCCCCCTCTCGGGGAATCGAACCTCAGACGTCAGCGCTCAAGGCACAGCCTCTAACGTTGCGCCACGGCGTGTGGTTTGTTCATTTGACAGCATGTAGATTGGGGTAATTACATTCATGGCATATATACATGCAGGAAAAAGGCAGGATGTGGACCACAATGCTGCTTACTTGCAGTCAGTCACGATGCCATCTGTGCTATACGGATTCTGCCATAGACCAGCACAATAATCGTTCTTTCTGGCTATTAAATCTGAATCATCACCGCAGTTTTCTACATCTTTTTCACAGTGAAATCAACTTTTCTGATAGGTTGGATTTTTCTGTGTTTTGGGGCCATCAGATTAATCCATTAGTGAATACATTTCTCCTTGGATTGTCTGAAAATAGGCAAGAATTTCTTGTCAGGCAAGGTCCCTGTATGCCTGTACTATCATTATTTTTGCTATAATAAACTCTTATCATATATTTTGCTTTATATCCTTGGGATTATTTGGGTTGGAACAAGTGCAAGATTTCCCTCTTCTAGACAGATCTTTATTTGTCCCGATGGCTACACTACGAATCTGTATAGTACTTAACAGTTTTAAAAAGCCACAATTGGTGGACATACTCAAGATTTAGTGATGTAATTTATAAGGTAGAATAAAAAAAAATATCAGCATCCTTGTGTACAACCCTCGTGATATCGCAGCTCTACCACTAAGGACGTACGAGGCGGCTCAGCTCAGCCGTGATCAGTTAAGTAAGAGGGACACTCTTTATGTTTGGGGCTAAAATGGATGGTGGTAGAAGCTGCTGCTGAGAACAATGTGCATCTGCAAGAACAGCTGGTAATTGAAGAGGAGGAGGAGTGCTATACATACTGGCAAAACAAGAAAGCTGTACACATGTCTATACAAGTATACCATCAGAAAGAGTTTTCAAAGCAAAAATGAGCTTGAAATACTCCTACACGATCAGACCAGACACACTCCTAAAAGTTTCCAGCTGCAGACAGGCATACAGCGGCTTAGGGCTCTCACAGAAGCTGTTTAAGTTTTGCTCCTTCCTCTGATGAGCTCTGACCGGCCCTGACACTGTAGTCTGTTAGACAGCACAAGCAAAGCAAATTAAAACTTTCCAACATTTACCCTCTATGGATCGAGGATATTTCAGAACAATACATACCACTATTTTTCTCCACTTCAAGTGCCTGTCCTTGCTGGTGGAACCAATGCTGGGCAAAGTGCCAGTCCCTCTCACTCACACAGGGTCAGCTAACCTAACCTGCTTCTGTTAAGTGGATGGAAACAATTCAATGTGATAAGCCTTATTAGCACAGGAATTTCTTCTGGTAATGATGTAAAATAAATTATTAAACAAATCAGCTGGATCACAACAGGATAATTTCAATTAACATGCAATTCTAGACACTGCTGTCCTGTACCTTTTAGGGAACCTGGTCTCCTGGTTGAGTGACTGGTCACTGCCATTTGCTGATCAAATGTTGGCAGAAACGATTCCTGGAGCTCTACATTAGAACAATCTAGATGAGAACAGGCCATTCAGCCCCACACAGCTCGCCAGTCCTAGCCACTTATTTGTTCCAAAAACATCAAGTCGAGTTTTGAAAGTCCCTTAAGTCCTACTTGCCCACCCCACTACTTGGTCGCTTATTCCAAGTGTCTATTGTTCTTTGTGTAAAGAAAAATTTCATAATGTTTATGTGAAATATCCCCTTCACAAGTTTCCAACTGTGTCCCCGTGTTCTTGATGAACTCATTGTAAAATAACAGTCTCGATCAACTGCACTAATCCCCTTCATCATTTTAAACACTCAATCATGTCATCTCTTAATCTTCTTTTGTTTAAACTGTAAAGGCTCAGCTCTTTTAATCTTTCCTCATCACTCATCCCCTGTAGGCCTGAATCAGCCTAGTCGCTCTTCTCTGGACCTTCTCTAGTGCTGCTATGTCCTTTTTGTAGCCTGGAGACCCAAACTGCCCGCAAAACTCCAGATGAGGCCTCACCAATGTGTTATAAAGCTTGAGCAGAACCTCCTGTGACTTGTACTCCACACATCAAGGCGCTATATAACCTGACATTCTGTTAGCCTTCTTAATGGCTTCTGAACACTGTCTGGAAGTCAATAGCTCAGAGTCCACTACGACTCCTAACTCTCAATTTTCAGACCACCCATTGTGTATTCAAACCTAACATTTTTACTTTCTATGTGTAATTCTTTACATTTACTGACATTAAATTTCATCGTCCACAAACCTGCCAAGCCTGTCTGCTGTCCAAGTCCCTCTGTAATGATATAAAGGATTCCAAATTATCTGCTACTCCACCTATCTTGGTATCATCTGCAAACTTAACCAGATTGTTACTTGTATTCCTATCTAAATCATTTATAGATATTAAAAATAGCAGCAGCCCCAGCACTGCCCCCTGCTGGTCACCACTCTTAACATCAGTCAATTTTGATGAGGGTCCTGGCACCATCACCCTCTGCTTCCTTTGTCTGTGCCAATTCTGTACCCATCTACACTCCACACACCCTGAACTGCCACTTCTTATAGTTTGATGCCCAACCTCTCATGTGGCACCTTATCAAATGCTTTCTGAAAGTCCACATCAATAATCTCATCTGCTCCACTTTGATCGTATCCTTTTGTTGCCTCCTCATAGAATTCCAGCCTGTCTGAAAAACATGACCTCCCTCTTCTGAACCCATGCTGACTGTTCCTAATAACTTCTGTCCTTGTGAGGTGCTGCTCAATCTTATCCTTAATAATTCCTTCCATTAATTTTCCTGTGATTCACGTTAAGCTTTCTGGCCTATAGTTGCTTGGATCTACCCCGTCACCCTTTTTATATAACGGGATGATATCATTTGTTACTAACCCTCACCTATTTTGTTTCTCTTCTCAGTACTCAAATGTGGCACTTGGTGCCACGGCCCACCTGCCAAGTTGTTTTGCCTGCCTAAAATAAAGTCATCCCTGATGGAGGATCACAGGAATCATGGGAAAGACGGGTCCTTTCATCGGATTGGCTGGCCCAGCGCAGTTTCAGTGGTGAAATGGCCAAATGGGGGAGGCAGCTTTATGGCTGAGGTCTCCAGGACTCTAAACAAATCCAAATCATATTATGTGATATAATCTACTGTTAAATTCTGGTCCATACTTGTAAAATTTTTATTTTTATACTGTATATGTTGACTCAGGTGCCGCCGCAGGTGGCAGCCTTTCCAGCAGCTCCATGTATGACTTTATCTTTCTACCTTTTTCTCAATTTCACTGATCACTCCTACCACTTTATTTTATGTGGACTTGTTCCCCGGACACTTTTTACTACTTGGACATGGATTTTTTCATGCCGAGACTTGTCTATTCAGGTAGTCAACTTGTGAATTTCCCCTTGGGATTAATAAAGTATCTATCTATCTATTGAGGATTTGTTCTGTTCTGTGTATTGTATTGACTCCCTTCTTTTTTTGGGGATGTGGGAATGAGGGGTCCTTTCATCGGATTAGCGCTATTTCAGATGTGGAATGGCAAAATGGGGGAGGCAGCTTGATGAATGAGGTCTCCAGGACTTAAAACAAATCCAAATCATATTATGTGATATCATCTAATGTGAAATTCTACTCCGTACTTCTAGAATTTTTATTTTTATACTGTATTGAGGATTTATTCTGTTCTATGTATTGTACTGTATTGTATTGTATTGACCCCCTTCTTTTGACACCCACTGCACGCCCAACCTACCTGAAATGGGGTCTCTTTTTGAACTGCCTTTCCTGAGGTTTCTTCCATTTTTTCCCTACTGGGGTTTTTTTTGGGAGTTTTTCCTTGTCTTCTTAGAGAGTCAAGGCTGGGGGGCTGTCAAGAGGCAGGGCCTGTTAGAGCCCTTTGTGGCACTTCTTGTGTGATTTTGGGCTATGCAAAAATAAATTGTATTGTATTCTATTTGCCTTTTTCCAGTCCTTCAGAATCAGTGACTTCCTAAAAATATGAATCTAGGGTTTCTATCTGTACTCACTAGCCTCCTTAAGAACTTGAGGGTAAATATTATCTGGTCTTGGTGATTTGCTTGATTTCAGCCGTATGAGACTTCTGTGCCTGTAGAAAGGTTGTCCCACTTGTCCTGAGCAAACTACTCCAGGTGTGTCAGGCTTCAAGTGGGTCTTCTCCAAATGGTATGTTTCAATTTCTTCCATAGATGTTCAACAGGATTCAAATCAGGGCTCACAGAAGGCTACTTCAGTGTTCTTAGCCCTTCTCAGGTGCTTTTAGATGTGTGTTTTGGCTCCTTATCCTGTGGGAGGATCCATGGCCTGCAATTGAGAAAGAGCTTTCTGACACTGG
This sequence comes from Erpetoichthys calabaricus, assembly GCF_900747795.2. Taxonomy (NCBI): domain Eukaryota; kingdom Metazoa; phylum Chordata; class Cladistia; order Polypteriformes; family Polypteridae; genus Erpetoichthys; species Erpetoichthys calabaricus. Next base: position 92,098,758 of record NC_041408.2, read on the forward strand.
GCAGTATGATTCACTCCAGAATGTCTTGATAGTGTTGAGATTTCACTGTTCTCTGCACAGGCCCAAGGACCCCCCATGCCAGATGCAGCAAAGCAGCCCCCAAAACATCACCGAGCCTCCTCCATGTTTCACAGTAGCTATGGAGCTCTTTTCTTTGAAAGCTTCATTTCTTAGTCTGTGGACATGGAGCAGATGTGACTTGTCAAAAAACTTCAGATTTGTCTCATCTGTCCAAAGGACATTCTCTCAGAAATATTGTGGCTTGTCAGTTTGCATCTTAGCAACTTCCAGTCTGACTTGTTTACGTGGGTTCTATTCAATAAGGGCGCGCACAAAAAGGCGACCTTCAAAAGGGCGACCTCAATTGGGCGCGGAGAATAAAGGCGCACGTAAATAAAGGCGACCTTCAAAAGGGTGACCTCAATTGAGTGCCGAATAAAGACGCCCGTAAATATAGGCGAGCTTCAAAAGGGCGACCTCAAAAGGGCGACCTCAATTAGGCGCGGAGAATAAAGGCGCACGTAAATAAAGGCGACCTTCAAAAGGGCGACCTCAATTGAGCGCCGAATAAATGCGCGCGCAGGTCAGCCTATTCCAAAGCCAAGGAAGACCTACAGAGACACTTCGGAGCGAATTAAATTAATTGTCCTTGATTATGCTAATAGACCGCATCTCGAATATCTACGTGGCATTGCACATAATCTACAGCTTCAAGTGTAACTTGCTTTCACCTTTTTATACATTCAGTCATTGCCTTAATCTAATTTTCTGTAATTTTGAAAACAACGAAATATAGAGAGCTTTAGAAATAGTTCGTTAGAAGTAGTTCGTTAGAAGTTCATGCATTAATTAATTGGATGTTTTAATATTCTTGCTTTCACCTTTTTATACGTTCAATCATTGCCTTTATCTAATAAATTTTCTGTAATAATTTTGTTGCGTTTGCCTTTATACGCTGCGCCCAATTGACGTCACCCTTTTGAAGCACTCCTTTATTTATGCGCGCAGTTATTCGGCACTCAATTGAGGTCGCCCTTTTGAAGTTCACCTTTATTTACGCGCGCCTTTATTCGGCGCTCAATTGAGGTCGCCCTTTTGAAGATCACTTTTATTTATGTGCGCTTTTATTTGCCGCGCCCAATTGAGGTCGCCCTTTTGAAGGTCGCCTTTTTGTGCGTGCCCTTATTGACGGATACCGTATACGTGAAGTCCTCCTGGGTCTTCTTCCATTGAGCTCAGTGTCACTCCAAAAGTGACGTATGGTGCGTTCAGACACTAATGGACCTTGGAGTTCAGCTTGTATCTCTTTGGAAGTTGTCCTTGGCTTTTTTTGTCTACCATTCTCACAGTCAGTCCTTCTGTCCATTCTGGGGTGATTTTCCTCTTGTGGGAACGTCCACGGAGGTTAGCTACAGTCCCATGGACCTCAAACTTCTTAGTAATACTTACAACCGTTGTCACAGGAACATCAAGCTGCTTACTGCTTAGAAATGGTCTTGTAGCATTTGCCTTTAACTTGTAGGCCCTTAACCTGAAAATTGCTCCAGGGCACTGCGATCTGACCGCCAAAGGTCATGCGAAAAGACAAGTTCCCCTTGGGGCTTAATGAAGTACATCAAATCAAACAATTGGGAAGTGGAATTGTGGATCTATGGCTAAAGGATCTGGGCTGTAACTCAAAGGCTGCCAGTTCGATCCTTGGCAGTGACTGAAGGAATACTACTATGCTGGGCCCTACAGCAAGACCCTTATCCTGCAATTGCTTCAGGAGTGCTGTACAAATGGCTGACCCTGTGCTTTGACCCCAAAACTCTCTAGACAGTAAGTAAGTTGGGGTGTGAGAAAAACAACTAATTCCTAATACAAGAAATTGTATATAGTGAATAAAGAATAAAAAAAAAAAAAAGTGCTCGATAAGCCTAACAGAATGAGCACAATGCTAAAATTATAAAGTCAGTTCTGGTGATGTGCCAATCTCGACATTTCAGACATATGACCTAATAAAATAACAAGGCAGCCAAAACTAACATTGTCGATTTTCATTTAAATCAAAAGCAAAAAACAGGAATCGATTCCTAAAGCAACCAAATTTGAAACGAATCAGAAACATAAATATAAAAATACGTATATTATGACAACTGGAGATTTAATGCACTGGATTTGCTCTTAGCAGGCCACGCATACAATAGATAAAAGGTTTACGATTTGAATACTGAAATATTAGGGAGTTAAAAATGAAAATGAGTGGTACAAAAAGTGTGAATTGCTATTTATGCATGAAATGAATGTACAAGAGCTCGGTTCACGTCTATCAAGGAGTCACTCACTATAGCAGAAACTGTCAAGCTCTGATGGGCCAAACGGCTTCAACAACTGGGGCGACTCATAGAATTTCAGATGAAACGCACAATGTGTTCATTTCTGCCTCTTAAGAACAGCTGGTGTGGCTGCAGAATCAGATGAACATCAACCTCAGCAATTCACTCTTGGATAATAAAGCTCTTAATGATTTCCTGAAGATTAATGACTATGAAAAATCAAAGATAATAGAGAAACGTCAAACATCTAAAAACAGGCAGGCTGTGATCAAAACGGATTCAAACACTGTCTGGAATCAAGAGCACATGTGTGAAAAAGTGGAATGTTGTACTTTTACATTATAACTTTTTTAATACATGTGTGAGCGTTATTTATCATTACTGTTTATTTAATAATAGCTGTCCGCCGTGGCTCTGCTGATGTAGTAGTGAAACAGGACAAACTTTAAAAATCAGTGAAGAAAAAAAAAATTAATCCTGGCCAAGCGGAAGGTAGGTACGCTTCAACGTCAAACGTTGGCACTGTATCTGATCGTGTTCAGTTCTGACAGGAGAGCGTCCCCCACGTGGGGAGAAGAGCAGGTGGCTGTGATATCACTGCCAGTCTGCAGTTACCCTCTAAAACACAGGTAGCTCTGCTCTCGCTCTCTCAAAAACATCAAACGTTACTCTTTAACAATCTGTAGATGATAATGTCTGCTCAACAAACAGGTATCGCTAGCTAAGCAATATGCCTGTATAGCACCTCACTGGGACTGGGACTATGAAGTCAGACATTTTCTTTAACCCTTAGTCTAACCCTAACCCTAACCCTAACCCTTTCTTTTTAGTCATTCTGCTGTGTGTTCAAACCACAGTGTGTGTGTGCATATTTATTTATCTATTTATTTACTCATCTTTTATAAAAAGTTAAATTTCCCCAGGGGACAAACAAATTTCTATCTACCAACCTAAATTGCTCAAATCTCAAGTTACAGTCCTTAAACTCATTAGCTAAATCAGAGCTGGAGTTAGAACCAAAAAAACCCTTACATGTTTTTATTTTTTGACTAATGGTGGCCAGCAAGGTTGTACTGCGTGTCCAAATCAAGCTCAGATTTTAGCTGCTGCTTGTTGATTATGATTTTTACATAATTGGTTTGGTTTGATTGAAAATCGAACATTCTTCCAGAGCTATGTATGTAAGCGCACTCAGCGGTTTCGTCTTAATGTCATGTGATTTTAAAAAGAGAAAACTAAAAACCAGAAAGCAACCAAGAAAAAAAATTTATTTTTTGGAAATACTGAATCAGTTTCAAATCGTAGGTTTTGATACTCTTATGTGAAACCAACTGTAAGAGCCAAAGTTAGAAAATTAATGTTTTAAGTTAAACTCATACTAGCATTTGCTTAATCTGAATAGGATACAATTTTCTGTCATATATCTTACCAGCTGAAATAACCGGCGTTGCCCGGGAGGAAAATAAAGTATTTTTTAAAATTATTTGAGAAAAATATAATTAAAAAAAAACACAACTTTAAAAATAAAAATAAATTAACAAACAATGAAGTCTCACTAATGTGTTTGTATTGTTCACTGAAGTGCCTTGTTATATACGTAACACCAACACAAACAAATGACATTTCGTTCATTAATGAATAAACAAAAATCACAAAGAGAGCCGCTGAATCCAGAAAATAAATATAGGATGTTTACAGTAGATAAAAAATAAAATTGCTTACTTATCTTATATATAACAGATAGTTTATATTCATCAAAATATAATGGTGGAATACGTTCAATGTAGTGTAAGAATGATGTGAAAAGCGACAGATTAATTTTTATTTTGTGGTGTAGTAATAAGTTTTTACATGCAGAATTTTTGACGACAAAAAAAAAAAAAAGTCGATTCAATTAATATTATTATTAGGTTTAATTCTATTACCACTACAACACTGTTACAATAAGAATAATGCAAGATGACAATATAGTTAACAAAAACAAACATTAAACGACAAACAAATAATACTACTGATTTTTCATGATAAAACTGTCGGTTGCTTTTACTGAGCACACCAGAAACGTTCAGAGCGTCAACTGGATGATAACATACATGCAAGATTGTTACAGTCTGCTTTATATATAAGATGGTATTTCCTTTAACACCCTGTAAGTTAACATGACACAGAACCTTCTCAGTAAGATCTGTCATACAGTGTGTTATTTAGGTTGTTTTTTTAGAATTAGTCTCACTGCTAGCATGGACTGAAAGACCCGTCTGCGGTTTGTAAGTGGGATAGGCATACAGTCTGCTGACCGTTTAGAAATGGTTCAACTGTATTAGAAAACTTAAAGAAACAAGCAAGAAGTACAGGGCGATTCACTCAAAAGAGGCCCTGAATATTCTGTTGTAATTCCCGTATGGATGAAGCAATCTGAACCAAAAAAATACGCTCTATACCTTGACGTATGTGTAATCGATTGCATTACTTGCGATGCTGGAAGTGGTTTCCGTTTTCTGCCAGACACATTTTAATGCGGCGCTCCATGTTCTTGAACGTATCAGTAAGCATCTCGTTGGGAATAGCAGCAATTTCACGTTGGATTTTTTCCTTCAAATCTTCCACAGTGCAAGCCTTGTTCCGACAGACTTTTCCTTTGAGCAAAACCCAAAAGGAAGAAGTTTGGTGGTGTCAGATCCGGCAACCGTGGTGGCCCAAGCCTCTTTGAAATGACCCTGTTGCCAAAGGAGGACTCGATTTCTGCCATGTTCCTTGCCGATGTGTGACACGTTGCTCCATCTTGCTGGAATTAACCTTCTGTTAACTCGCAATCATCCAGTTGATTCTGACATCGCTTAAACAAATTGGTGACCCAATAGATTCGTACCATGGAGACATGCTGCTCAATACTGTACACCACCATCCCGATGAGAAGTCGAGTGACTGAGTGAAGGTGTACGGGCGGTATGCACCCAGAAGTTGCAAACGTAGGTTAAACGTTGTGATGGCTGTCCGGCACCTACCTCATCGCTCCGACGCAGGGGCATCCCGGCTTGTTCGAAGCCCCATATACTGAAGAGCACACTGCACGTTGTTTTGTCCTGTCGAGAGCTATTACAGAATATCCCTGTATAAGCTTTAAACATAACTTTCTTAAATAAGAACCTTTATTTTCTTTGCACTACCAACTTTTTCTCTGTTTTTGTGTGAACTGTTTTACTTTTAAATTTTCCTAAAGCTTTTAAAAATGAAGATATCTTTTTTGTCTGTGGAACCAAGGTGGAGTGGTTACTCTGAGGCTAGGGATCTGCACTGGCAATCGGAAGGTTGCCGGTTCAAATCCCGTAGATGCCAATAGGGACTCTGCTCTGTTGGGCCTTTGAGCAAGGCCCTTAACCTGTAATTGCTGAGCACTTTGAGTAGTGAGAAAAGCACTACATAAATGCAAAGAATTATTATTATTATTATTTGAACGTGCCAAGCTACTGCTAGAGTCCCACAAAGCAAACGAAAGCTGCAGAACTTTAGTAATTTTGGGCAAACGCAGCTACACACCATCATTAAAGTATCTGTTATTTGCCCCACAGTTGCTTTGTTGACCTCTCAAATCAATGCATGGTGTTTCCCTACTCGGACCACCGTTGGGAGGTACTTACCACCGTGAGCAGCCCACCAAACCTTACTGTTTCTATCTGTCAATTACAGCCCATATAAAAGTCACTTGGGTCTTTACACCTGCCAATGTGGACTACAAGTACCTAATGTCAAGTTACCATCTGATACAAGTCCAACCTTGACATGCGCCACTGTTACAAGATAGTCATGCCATTCACTTCATATAGGAGGGGTCGTGATGATGTGGCTCATTAGCGTCTGCTCGATAAGGGGCTTTGTGATGTTGCATGCTATTAAGGGGGATGTAGGGAATCAAATCTGATCGATAGTTAAAGGCAGGTCGTCTTAAATGGCCTGCTCTGAGTGAATGCGTACCCTGTGATGGACTGGCACCCCTTTTCTGGTTTGGTCTGTCTCTCCTCATTCTTGAACTGCATTCATAGGATTTAAAAACACAGTGGATAAAACACACTGAACAGTAAGGTACACTGTAACCACAGTTCACTTTTCTTTCTCAATGGTGCTTAATGTTCCGTAAATAAATACATCAGCTGTGGGTTTAAAGGGACCGTATCTAATGAGCGCCTCTGATCAAACAGAACATTGGGTGTAATATGTTTTCTATGACCTGCTTAGAGAAATATTAACTCCCACATGCTGCAAAAAAAAAAAGCTGTGCGGCACACGGCGTTTATCTGTGTTAGTGCCGGTGAGCGTGAGTCCGCATAATCAGAAAACCCTGAAGCCGCCTGTTGGTTTAGATTTTACTATGCAGCATTGAGCAGCAGTAGCAGCAGCAGATCATTTACTCTGTCGCAAAGCAGCAAGGAGAGAAAATGCAGATGACCATGAAGGGTGGTAGATTAGCTGTACCAAGAGCACTTGGTTGGAAACACTCACTGGCAACAAAGAAGAAAATTTCACTTCGTCAGTCATAAGCGACCTGCAGGAGGAGAGCCACAGAGACACAGGGAGAGCACATACTCTTCCTCCATGCTGCCCTCATTTTGCCTTTGTGATGGGCACTGCTTGCGCCTTTGCCTTTTCTTTTGTTTTATTTCGGTTTAGATCATCTGAATTGGGATGGGGGAACCTTACCAATTGCTTTGATGGTATCAGGACTTCTCGGGGAAGCGGTACATAATGTTGTGAAATGTCGCAGCACATCAGGGAATCTGCAGTAAAGACACTGGGGGTTTTTAGGAGTTATCTGTTATTTGCTTCAGAACCATTTTGCCACGGGTACCAAAGTCCAAAAGTTTGTATCAACACCAAAGTTAACATTTTATTACTGATCCAACACTCGTCAGTTAGTACCCCAATACTGCTCCTAATAAAACATTGTTTATCCTCCATTTTAATTAAGTTGCTTTTTAATATTAACATCTGTTAAAATCTCTTTTTTCCTTAACCAGAAGCCAATCTATAATGACATTTAAGCTAACCAGGGCAAAGAAGCAGCACCACTGTCTCAGGTACCAAGTAGTGTGGTAGAGAGTAGGAGTTTAGAGACACTCAAATCTGATGTTCACACTTGATGTTACTTGGAGGAAATAAGGTAGACAGGATTGGCGAGCTTGTGGTGAATGTCTCATTTTCATCAAATTTATTCCAATTGTCCTTGTGTTCTGCTTAGTAGGAAGGCAGTAGAAACAATTGGACTCTTTTTGGGAAGGACCAAGAGAAGATATGACCAGAATTGCACAGGGGGCAACCCTGTAAATAAAAAAAAAAAAAAAAAAAAAAAAAAAAAAAAACTCTAAAATGGACTGTGCCCAGTGAGTGAGTCAAAACTCAAATTAGAAAAGAACATCTGGAAAGTCTTGTGCCTTGAATGCTCTTTTACAAAGCCTAACCCCTAACACCACAAGTGTAGTAGTTGGTTTTGGTAATCCAACAAGAGGAACACAAGGTCTCCTTATACACTTCCTGGAAGTGACATCATAATGACATCACAACTTCCTGGCATTATGTGACAGCAAAAGGGATGTGTTGCTATCACAAAATGGCAGCCGAAATCAAAACCAATCTATGAGATGCTGGCAGATGCAATAAATAAAATGGTGCCCAAACTTATATAAAGAAAAAAAAATCTCTCTATTATAAAAAAAAAAAAAAATCTTGGGACGAGATGAGACTTTTTTTCCGGCAACGAGATGTGATCGTTTCAAGAGAGACAGAGAGACACTTTGACATCCCGCGAGACGATCAAGTCACGTCATACTTACAACCTTTGGAAGCAAGTCCTGTGAGACGGTGACTTTTGCAAGTCACGCCCTACTTACAACCATTTGCAAACAAGACCACAGTCATCTAACCTCTCAGTTGCTGGAATGCAGACACACATCCTGTGCTCTCAGCTCTTAAAAAGTTTATATGTTCTAGATGACACGTCAACGACTAAGCGAAGAAGAAAGAGCAGCGTGTCGAAAAGAGACCCAAAAGCCTTGGAGAGAAAAGAATGCATAAAAGAACAAAAATAATCTATGTGCAAATTCTGAAAGTAAGGAAAGTAATAATCAGCCCATCCCATGAGACTAGACTTTGCACCAAGAGATTTAACCAGGCCCGGGGCCGGAAAAATACAAAGTAGAATGTCATAAAGAATTCATAAACATTGGCGCAATACACATGCAGAGCAGGAAGTACTAAAATTAAAAAGTCTCAAAAAAAAGGATAGCAAAGATTGCATTATATTATGGGATATCATCTACTGTTAAATTCTGTGCCATACTTGTAATTTTTAAAATTTTTATACTGTATTGAGGATTTGTTCTGTTCTGTGTATTGTATTGTATTCTTTTTGACACCCACTGCACGCCCAACCTACCTGGAAAGTGGTCTCTTTTTGAACTGCCTTTCCCAAAGTTTCTTACAATTTTTCCCTATAAAGGTTTTTTCTTGTCTTCTTAGAGCAGGGGTGTCAAGCTCCGGTCCTGGAGGGCCGCAATGGCTGCAGGTTTTTATTTTAACCACCTTCTTAATTAATGACCTGTTTTTGCTGCTAATTAGCTTCTTTTGCCTTAAGTTTTAATTAACTCGACTCAGACTCCTTAGTTCCTTCTATTTCCTTAATTAGCACCCAAACAATAATGAGACACAAAATGAGCAAACAGGTGATCAGCTAACCACATTATCTTAATACATAATTCGCCAGTCTCCTCACTCACTCACGTCCGTCCGAAGCTGAATGCGCAGTCACCTTCTGCGCATTTCCGAAGCTGAATGCACAGTCGCCTTCTGCGCAGCTGCTCGAAAAACCTTACGAGACCGACATCACGGCAGGCGGCGGATTTATGGCTGCGAAAATTCAAAGAGAAAGGCAACTACGGCCGCGAAAATTCAAAGAGAAAGGCGACTTCGATTATAGCTCTAGAGGCCTGAAAGGCGATTTTGACTACAGCTCGAGGCCTAATTACGCATTCATTCAATACACCTATATCAGGTTTGTGGTGCGGAATGCACAGTCGCCTTCTGCGCATGTCCAAAGCCGAATGCGCACTCGCCTTCTGCGCAGCTGCCCGAAAAACCTTACGAGACCGACATCGCGGAAGGCGGCGGATTTACGGCCACAAAAATTCAAAGAGAAAGGTGACTACGGCCGCGAAAATTCAAAGAGAAAGGCGACTTCGATTAAAGCTCTAGAGGCCTGAAAGGCGATTTCGACTACAGCTCGAGGCCTAATTACGCATTCATTCAATACACCTATATCAGGTTTGTGGTGCTTATACTTATTATATATTATACTATTCCACTCATGCCCGTTTCATCTTACGTTGTCGAAAACGGGTTCTTTGTCTAGTCTGAACATAAAGAAAGATGAGGATCTCAGTAAGGTTGATCTCTCAGGTCAATAATCAGAAACAGAAAATCAACAGTTTGGGAAATGTCTGCTGTAGCAGAAAGAGAGCAGCAGCAAGTCAAGGAATTAAGTAACGGGTTTAATTAACAGCAAGAATTGGCTTCTCATTAAGAAACTGGTTGGAGTGAAATTGGTTGGAGTTTGAAACCCCAGTTTAGCTGGTCATCTGTTGGCTCGTTTCATGTCACATTTCTGTTTGGCTGCCATTTAATGAAGAAAAGAATCAATTGAGAGGACTGAATCCTTAAAAACAGGGCTATTAAAATGAAGGGTAAAGGAGTTAATTAGCAGTGAAAACTGGTCACTGATTTGGAAAAGGGTAAATGAAAACCTGCAGCCACTGTGGCCATCCAAGCCCGGAGTTCGACACCTGTGTCTTAGAGAGTCAAGGCTGGGGGGCTGTCAAGAGTCAGGGCCTGTTAAAGCCCATTGCGGCACTTCTTGTGTGATTTTGGGCTATACAAAAATAAATTGTATTGTATTGTATTGTATTAAAGCAAACAAACAGAAATTATTACTCGGTGAAATAACACAACAACAAAAAGAGATTGCATAGTGTTTGGGGATGTCTGGGGGAGAAGAAGGACAAGGTAGTGACTTTTAAACGTTCATAGCGCCGCACGAAATGTAGATCACGCCGCACAGGAGCAGCAGCAAGCCAGCAGCAGATCGAGCAAAGAGGAGGTTAAAAAAAAATGAATTTGTTTCCCATTGTATCACCGTTTAAGAGGGGTTTTGGTGGAGCGACCGCGTCTCCTGTCCCCCTCTTCACAATGGCGTGTAGCACTGGGTCTGGGGTTTGGTGAGCAAAGTGAGCAGGGGGCGATAAATGATATAATAACAAAAAATGAATACTAAGACAGTCCAACAAAAATGCAGCTGCTGCCCCCCATCTTCTTTAACTTTTGAAAATTTGCTTTCTTGTTAAAATGACGCTTCTACAGCTGCTCCCCTTTAAAAATGAGAACAGCAATGACCCGTGACAATGGCACTGTGCACTAAACGGGAGCCGCTTATTCATTCAAAGTCACTCTGGTGTGCTGTATGAAAATAATATACTAAATAACAACCAGCATGAATTTGACAGGACGATCCCGCCAAACCAAACTATTCCATTTTTTATTAGAATTTGTGAGCGGGTTACTGGAGTAGCTGACAAAAGCAGAGAATGCGATGTAATTATTTAGAATTCACACACCAGAGATTCATAGCATCAAAGGTAACTCACAAAACTCAAGTTAGTTAACCAGCAGGAGACGGCAAGTGGATAAGAGAGGAATGGGGTTGTTGGTCGAGTCCCTTGGGGTCTGCCCTTGGACCCTAACCGTTTCCAATTTATATTAATGACATTGATTCCAGTAGTAAAATTTACAGATAGAACTAACATTGGAGCGATAACAGATACTGAGAAGGCAGCAAAAATAATTCAAGGAGACATGGACAATCTTCACAACTGGATGAACAGTTTAAGGAGGAAAAGTACAAAGTGCTACACAAGGGTGACGATAGTTATAACTATAAATACAAGATGGGATTACATTGTCTTATAGAAAGCAACCTCTGAAAAAGAAAAGTTTAAAGTGCTACACAAGGGCTAAAGGAACGTCAATTGTAAATACAAGATGGGAGACACTGTCCAAAGGAAGCAACCTCTGAAAAGGTTTTAAGGGGTTTATGTCAATGCAACATCATCATCATCTAAACACTACACTGGGTTACACTGTGAACATTGTTCAACATACAGCACACACACAAAGTCTTCTGACCGCTTCACTTTTTCACATATTATTACGTTGTAGCCTTGCTCTAAAATCATTTCATTTTGTTCATCATCAAGCAAAACCAAAACAAAAAGAGGATTTTAGACAATTTTTTGCAGACGTATTAAAAGTAAAAAAATAAAATGAAATCTCCCATTGATACACGAGTATCCAAACCCTTCCCTCAGTACTTAATTGAAGGCCCTTTAGCAGCGATTCTGGCCTGAAGTCTTCTGGCTTCACACACACCTGAGTTTAGTCATTTTCTGCCATTCTTCTCCACCGATTCTCTCAAGCTCTGTCAGGGTGGATGGAGACCATCGGAGAACAGTTACTGTCAGATCTCTTCAGAGGTGTTTGATTGGGTTCAATTCCAGGCTCTGGCTGGACAATTCAAGGCCACTGCTATGTTGTCTTAACTTTGTGTTTAGGGTCCTTCTCCTATTAAAACCAAGGAGCTGGTGTTGGATTTTAGAAGGACCAGGCCCCTCATACAATACAATACAGTTTATTTTTGTATAGCCCAAAATCAAACAGGAAGTGCCGCAATGGGCTTTAACAAGCCCTGCCTCTTGACAGCCCCCCAGCCTTGACTCTCTAAGAAGACAAGAAAAAACTCCCAAAAAAACCTAGTAGGGAAAAATGGAAGAAACCTCCGGAAAGGCAGTTCAAAGAGAGACCCCTTTCCAGGTAGGTTGGGCATGCAGTGGGTGTCAAAAGAAGGGGGTCAATACAATACAATACACACAACAGAACAAATCCTCAATAAAAAATAAAAATTTTTTAGAAGTACGGAGCAGAATTTAACAGTAGATGATATCACATAATAAGATTTGGATAATTTTAGACTTTTGGAGACCTCATCCATCAAGCTGTCCTCATGGACCCCGTGATCATCAGAGGTGACTGTGTGCAGAAGGTGCAGACCTATAAATACCTGGGAGTGCAGCTGGATGATAAATTGGACTGGACTGCCAATACTGATGCTCTGTGTAAGAGAGGACAGAGCCGACTATACTTCCTTAAAAGGCTGGTGTCCTTCAACATCTGCAATAAGATGCTGCAGATGTTCTATTAGACGGTTGTGGCGAGCGCCCTCTTCTACACGGTGGTGTGCTGGGGAGGCAGCATAAAGAAATAGGATGCCTCACGCCTGGACAAACTGGTGAGGAAGGCAGGCTCTATTGTAGGCACGAAGCTGGACAGTTTGACATCTGTGGCAGAGCGACGGGCGCTGAGCAGACTCCCGTCAATCATGGAGAATCCACTGCATCCACTGAACAGGATCATCTCCAGACAGAGTAGCAGCTTCAGCAACAGACTGCTGTCACCGTCCTGCTCCACTGACAGACTGAGGAGATCGCTCCTCCACCACACTATGCAACTCTTCAATTCCACTCGGGGGGGTTGGGTAAACGTTAACATTATACAAAGTTATTGTCTGTTACACCTGTACTTTCATGACTCTTTAATGTAATATTGTTTTTTATTAGTATGCTGCTGCTGGAATATGTGAATTTCCCTTTGGGATTAATAAAGTACCGTATCTATCTATCTATCTCATAGAAGATGAACTTTTGGCCCACTCTGAACTCTGGCGCATTATGAAGCACATTTTCATTCGGGATACCTCAGTACTTTGCTCCACTCAGCACTATCTGGTCTTTTTGTCCCTGTTGCAGAAAAACAACCCTACAGCGTGATGCTGCCAACACCATGCTTCACCATTGGAAAGTTATTGCACATGTGATGAGTGACATGACACAAATCTTGATTTCATCAGACCAGAGAATCTGGTTTCTCACAGTCTGAGAGTCCTTTAGTTGCATTTTGCAAACTCCAAGCAGACTTACACGTATCTTTTACTGAGGAGAGGCTTCCGTCTGCCCACTCTGTCATTAAGCCTAGATCAGTGTAATGTTACAGCGATGGTTGACCTTCTGAAAGTTTCTCTGCAGCTCAACCAGAGTGACCATCAGGTTCTCTGTCATCTGTCTTCTCTCATGATTGCTCAGGTGGCCAGTCGTAGAAAGAGTTGTGGTTGTTCCAAATGGAATCCATATAGATAGATAGATAGATACAGAGAGAGAGAGAGAGAGAGAGAGATAGATCAATAGAGAGATAGATCGATAGAGAGATAGATCGATAGATAGATACTTTATTAATCCCAAGGGGAAATTCACATACTGCAGCAACAGCATACTGATAAAGAACAATATTAAAGAGTGATAACAATTTAAGAATTATGAAGGCCACTCTGCTCAATATTGCAGACATTTTGTTGGTGGCCATCCCCAGATCTGTGTATCAACACACTCTAAGCCCTACAGGCAATTCTTTCAAATTCGTGGGTTGGTTTTTACTCAGCAGTGGAACATTCTACAAACAGGTATGTGACTTCCTTAATCCATCCAATCAACTGAATTGACCACAGGGGGACTCAAAACAAGTTGCACAAACATCTCAATGATGATTTACAATAAAAGGGGGTGCTAAATTTCTTGTGTCAAAGCAAGCAGTCTGGATGCCATTTAGAACGGACTTTAATATACTGCTTATGGTTTACAAAGCCTTCAATAATCTCACTCCATCCAGTATTTCAGAATGTCTCTCACCTTACACTCCAAATCGTAACCTTAGATCTTCAAATGAGGGTCTGCTTAGAATTCCAAGAGCTAAACTTAAAAGAAGTGGTGAGGCGGCCTTCTGCTGTTATACACCTAAAATCTGCAATACGAGTTTACCAATAGAAATTCGCCAGGCTAACACAGTGGAGCACTTTGGAAAAACTGCTAAAAACTCATTATTTGAACATGGCTTCATTTTAGTGTAACCCTGATATTCTGTATAAGCATTCATGGAGGCTCCGAAACCTGTATTAACCCCTACTTTCTCAGCTGTTCTTTTTCTGGTTTTCTGTGGTGGCAGTCTGTGCCACCACCACCTGATCAGGGCACCATGCAGACCCTATATCGATGGATTCAGAGGTCCATATGACCATCATTATCAACAGGGCCGTTCTTAGGTTTTTGGGGGCCCTAGGCAAAGGTACCTGTCAGGGCCCTGCTGTTTCTATCCTTATGAATGTATGATAATTATTTTATCTGTATAAATGCATAATAATTATTTTATCCATATAAATGTGTAATAATTAGGGATGTATAACTTATCATTTTATGATTACATATTATATATATCACATTTGAGAGGAACATGTTAATAGAACCTACTGACTACACCTAACAAAGCATGTAAATCAAACCTTTAATGTGAAAACACCTTGCATTCTTTCATTTTTGCAAAGTCTTTGATTAAGTCTGAATAATCAAGGGAGTTGATGACTTCGTGCTCAACTGATATTAACACTAAGCCATTCAATTGATCTTGCATCTTGCTTGTTCACAGGTCACTCATAATCAGCTTGAGCTTTGAAAAGCTGCGTTCAGCAGACACGACAGTTGTAAGAATTGTCAAAGTGATACGTAAAACAACAGAGATGTTTGAGAAAGAATCTAGCAAATTATTCTCGAATATGAATTACAAACTTTTAAGAGTAGAAATAGTTTGTGAAACCAAATTTGCTAAACTGCGCAACTTGGCACATAAACCGTAAGCATTAACATCTGACCCACTGATTTCATCTGTTAGGATATTGCAGCCACTTTGTGGAATGGTTTTATCCTCTCAGCTTCCGCTATTTATAGTATGATTGATCTTTTGCACAGACGCCCTGGTAGGTGAAGAGTATGATCTGCCCTTCCACTGGGGCCCAACCCAATACCCCAGGCCCCACCGTCACCATTGATGCTGCCTATCATCACTGTTTCCTCTCTGCTCGCATGTAACCATACTAATATTCCGCCACCGGAGAAGATTTGTACTTCTGAAATATGGAACCTGTAAGTTGCATTTGGTTACGGCTTAAAAAAAAAAAAAAAAAAAGGCTGGGCGGGGCCCTTTGGAAGTGGGGGCCCAAGGCGGTCGCCTACTTTGCCTATGCCTAAGAACGGCCCTGTCATCAAGTTCTTCTATGTGAAGCCTGAAAACCATGAGGACTGATTGAGACCATTGGTGTTAAGTAGAATGCCTAGAGGGGGCTGGGTGGTCTCGTGGTCTGGAACCCCTGCAGATTTTTTTTTTTTTTTCCCTGTCCTCCCCGGCCATCGGACCTTACTTTTATTTTATGTTAATCAGTATTGCCTAATTTTATTTCTGTATTTCGCTTTTTCTTTTCTTTCTCTTTCTTCATCCTGTAAAGCACTTTGAGCTCTATCATTTGTATGAAACCGTGCTATAGAAATAAATGTTGTTGTTGCGTCAATGTGATATTTCAGTTTTTCCATTTTTTGCAAAAATTTACTAAACTCCTGTATTTGCTTTTCTCATTCTAGGCTATGCGTGATGAGGGAAAATTATGAATTTAAAAGATTCTAGCACAAGGCTGCAACAAAACAAAATGTGAAAAAAGTGAGAGAGTTTGAATGCTTTCTGAATCCATTGAATGTAATTATATTTTATTATTGCTGTTATTTTTTGAATATGACTCACTGTTATAAAAATGTTTAATAAAATTTGACAACAAACACTTTGACGAAGGGACTAGAAAAATGTAATAATGCTTCAACTTTCAAAACTTGTTAAGTAAGCCTTCCAATGCACCTGAATGCTATGCCATGTGAACATTTTCTTTTTCTCATTTTAACAAATGAAAACACAGTATAGAACTGAACTGTGGATTCCACAATTGGAAATACTTGATCGACACGTTTAAAATACTGGCATGAAGATTTGGGGCATTTCAGTACAAAACGGACAGCTCAGTTTACCTCTTGACAGCACACACTTACTGTGCTCGGAGACATATGGGACACAAACACTGGGCCACAGGTCCTAAAGTGTGGGATGAGGGTTAAAGTAAGGAAGAATGCTACTACTTTTCTATTTTAGTGAAACTAAATCCCTTCATTAAGAGCTATTACTCACTTTTTGGACTGGAGCTTGCCATTAAATTACGAAAATGAACAGAAAATGCAGATGGCACACACAAGAGACATAAATCCTGACAGACTGCAGCATGGACGCAAAGATGATGGCTCCATGTCAAATGTGTTCAGCATTTGTGATAGATCATTAGTTTCCTGGCATTCCCAGTCAGCCTGGGCTAAACATTAACCTTGAATATCCTTAAGACAGCAAATCCTTTTCCATTTTCATCTTTCCTGCATTCTAGCTGGAAGCATGAAAAAAAAAATGGCAAGGTGCCACCTTCAGGAACAAGCCAGATCTTAAGGGGTTCAATGCCTCAGTATCTCAGGAGGAAGGCTCCAAGTTTATTTACCGGTACTATGATTGATAATACGCAAGCTCCCCTGTTCCAAGTGCACCCTTCACGTCTAACAAGCACTCGTCCAAACGGACACTTCTGCAATTTATGGAGCAGACAATATGAATTAAACTTGGCTTCTTTGTACTTGAGTAAACATGGCAGTATAATGGCACTGATGAAGGATTTGTGGCTGCCAGGGTTCAGAGCTCCAGATTCACTGCCAGAGATCACTTGGGTTCAGATAGTTTCATATTTAGAACAGATGTCTCCATTTAAGTTCATCAACTTCTACAGGTGCACACAGGGATCAGTACTTACTGACGTGTGTTTGTATGGCTCACACTCCACCCCAAGGCGCTACAGAAGGTAGTCAATTCAATGCAGATGATTACTGGAATAAGAACCCTTTTCTGGTTAGGGTATACGTTCTCAGTCAAAACTTTTACAACACCTCAGTTTTTCTTGAAATTTTGTCAGTTGAAATGCAATGAATGACCCAAAATGGTGAAAAGGTAAGCAGAAAACTGCCAGAAGTTTAAATTAAAAATCTAGGGTAAGCAATAACTGGTGAAAAAAAAAGGAAATTTCAGAATGTTACAAATGGGCCTTCTTCAGGGAACAACTAATGGGTTACAACCTACAGATGTTCTGCAGTAATTTAAGCAAAATACGCCTCGCAAGTTGAAGCAAACAATTTGCACAGGTGTCCCAACTTCTGTTGATTACTTATAAACCCTCTGTGTGTCTTAAAGAACAGACTGTAGTCAGTACACCCTCTGAAGTACGACTCAAATACTGAAGTTACTGCCAGTAATTTCAGGGAGTTAATAGGGGCATCCTTTTGTTCTTTGATTTGAACTGTAGTACTCTGTATTAAAACAAAAACTTAAATACATACACAGCACTGTAGACATCTTATTCCGTACTGAGAAACAGTTAATTATTTATTAGAGTATCGGTTACCGGTACAAGAGCAAAATCGCACAGTGTTTCTGAACTCATAAGATTCTAATTCTGTAATGGCCTCGTTTCACAAATCAATAGTCAATCAGAATGCTGGTAACTTGAGTTGCCTCACATTTGCTCCGTCACTAAGCAGGGCAGGGTCAGATAGCGACAAATTAAAATGGCTCTGGAAGCCAGTCCAGTATATCATCTTACCAGACGCATCTATCCAGTGAAGACTCTAACAATGTGAAAAACTCAATGGTGCACATTAATCTGTCTAATAAATCATACTACCACATGGCGTTTAACCAAAATGTAACAACCTCTATGCAGATAACACACTTCAGAGCAATGAAAGGATTTCTGCGGCAAACTCAGCTAGCATTTTGAAATGCATGATCACATTCAGCTTTTTATTTTTTAATAAGGGACAACTTTTTAATCAAGCTTTCCAATTAAACATAATGAACCCATTATTGATTTATTTTCAATCATACTTGCATTAATCTCCATTTAATTTAAAGTTGTAGGACACTAAAGCAGGACAAAGCAGTAGCTCACCACTGAGAGGATGTCATTTACATCATCACAATACACATAAATATGAGGGATGTTCAAAAAGTTTCCGCATTTTAATATTTTCGTTGACGGTGGTAGGAGTCGTCATTGGTCGTGTCTGAGAGGGTTATGTGACTGCTTCTGTCTGGCAAGCCGGCTGCCCTTGCAGATTAGTATGAGTTGTCATCCTGTGGTGAAGATGGCTGTGAAAGGTCTAAATTGCACCAAAGAGGAACAGCGTTCTGTTGTACGCTTTTTGTGGACAGAAGGTATGCCGGGAGCACCAATTCATCTCCACATGTGTGCTCAGTACGGGGATAAAGTTCTCTCTCAAAGAGTCGTCTATGGGTGGATTGAAATGTTCAAAAATGGCTGTACTAGTGTGATGGATGCAGAGAGCACTCCGGACGTCCAGCTATAGCCACGACCACGAGGAATGAAGAAAGCAAGCAGCGGAGCATCGTTGGCTGCGAACTCAACCAAAAACAGTTTTGGTTGATGGCATTAAAAAGTTGATACAGCGTTGGGAAAATTGCATCGCAAAGGAAGGTGACTATGTAGAAAAGTGATGTCATTTGTTTTTTAAATTCTCAATAAATAAAACTTTTTGAATGTCCTTCATAAAGTGAATACACATATAGACAATCATATCAGGGCAATTGAGGGGCATCAATCAACCTGGCAGAATGGTGATGTGGAGCACATGGCATATATGAGTTTAGTTAGTAAAAAAAAAAGTTCATAGGTTTACCCAATGGGCAATTCACAGATGACAATATAACAGAGTTGTGAAGTAATGTTGCCCTCCCACCTCATTCCAAGATATAAATTACAACCGCAATTCCAAAAAAAGTTGGGACAGTATGGAAAATGATAATACAAACAAAATGTAGTGATTAAAATTCTGTTCATCCTGCACCATATCGAAAAACAATACAGCATCACATTATTTGATGCTTCACTTTGTGAAATTATTATTTTTATTTCAAAAGTGTCCACTCACATCAAATCTGATGACTGTAACACACTTCAAAAAAAGTGCTTACCACGGTAACACATCACCATTTCTTTTTATAACACTTATTAAGCATTTGGACATGGAAGACACCACTTGGTTAAGTTTAGCAAGTGGAATTTCTCCCATTCATCCATTGCACAAGTCTTCACCTGCGTAATTGTACTGGGCCTTCATTGCCATATTCTGCCCTTACCAATGCCCCACATAGGTCAGGACTGCATGCAAGCCAATCACATACCCACACTCTCTGCTGACACAGCCATGCACTTGTAACCCAGGCAGAATGTGGTGTGGAGTTGTCCTGCTGGAAATCACACTGACGTCCCTGGAAAAGACAGTGTCTGGAAGGCAGCATACGTGGCTCCAAAAACTGTACATATCTTTTGGTATTAATGGTGCCCTCACAGACGCCACGAGCACTGACACACCCCCGTACCATGACAGATGCTGGCTTTTTGAACTTGAAGCTGATAGCAGCTGGGATGATCCTGTTCCTCACTAGTCTGCAGAACACAATGGCTGTTTGTTCCAAAAACTATCTGATATGTTGATTCAAAAGACCACAAAACATAATCCCACCATACTACTCTCCATTTCAGATGACACCAAGCCCAGAGATGTTGGCGGCCCTTCTGGGCAGAGTTGATGTATGCAGTGGAGAAAATTGTTGAGTGACAAAGGTTTACTGAAGTATTCTCGAGCCCATGTCATGTTATCAATTACTGACGCAGGACGGTTTTTAGGAGAGCACGTCTGTTCAGAAATTACGTGCATTTTGAAATTGTTTTTCAGTCTTGCCCTTTATGCACTGAGACTTGACCAGAATCCTTGAACCTTTTAATTACACAATGATCCCCCGCTATATCACAGTTCAGCTATCGCGCCCCTGCTACATCGCGGATTTATTAATACTATTATTATTACTACTAGGGGGCTCCACCCCCTGCTCGCTTCGCTCGCCCACCCCCAGGTTTGGTTTACCGGATAAACAATTTAAAGAGATTGTTATTTTCATGGGAAATGTTACATATGCATTATTTTCATTTTTACTTTAAAACTTTTGTAAAAACAATATTTGTCCTTTATTTCCTGCCCCGGGCCTGGTAAAATCTCTTTCTTGCGGCAATTATAACGCTGCTCGCGTTGTGAAGGTGGGGTCTGAACACAAGCTAAAGAGATGCGATCGGTTCAGCTGGTGTCTTGCTGCTGGCCAGCTGTGTGTTGTGCTTGTCGCGCTTTGCGTCAATCACTTAAAAGCCTGTACAGCAGCTGTCCTTTTGCCACTTTGCGTCTCTCCTGCTCGCGGACATGAAGGGGGGGGGGGGGGGGGGGGGGGGGGGGGAGCTGAACGCACGCTAAGCAGAAGTGGACAGATCAGCTGCTGGGTTTCTGCAGCTGCTACTGGCAAGCTGTGTGTTCTGCTTCTTGCCAAAAGCATTCCAAGAACTGCTAGGTTAGATGTTAGTGAACTTGTTTTAAACTGTTTGTAAGTAAGTAGGGCATGTCGTCAAAGTGTCTGTCCGAGATGATCTGGTCTCGATCGCTTCGCTCGACAGACCCACCCCCACTGCACGCCAAGGAGAAGTGGACTTTGTGCTGCTTCTGCCAAGATTCTTGTTCTGCTTGTCGCTCTGCGCTTCAATCATTTAAAAGCCTGTACATCAGCTGTCCTTCTGTTTCACTGTCTTGTCTTGCATAAAGTTAAAATGTTTCATAACGTTGTTCACCACCTGAGGCCACAGGTCCACCACGCCATCGACCCTCTGCAGTTCGCATATCAGGAGAAGGTGGGAGCGGAGGATGCCGTCATCTACATGCTACACCGATCCCTCTCCCACTTGGACAGAGGCAGTGCTGCAGTAAGAATTATGTATCTAGACTTCTCTAGCGCCTTCAACACCATCCAACCTCTGCTCCTTAGGGTCAAGCTAACAGAGATCGGAGTAGATTCATACCTGGTGGCATGGATCGTGGACTACCTTACAGACAGACCTCAGTATGTGCGTCTCGGGAACTGCAGGTCTGACATTGTGGTTAGAAGCACAGGAGCGCCGCTCGGGACTGCAGTTTCTCCTGTCCTGTTCAGCCTATATACATCAGACTTCCAATACAACTCGGAGTCCTGCCACGTGCAAAAGTTCGCTGACGACACTGCTATTGTGAGCTGCATCAGGAGTGGGCAGGAGGAGGAGTATAGGAACCTAATCAAAGACTTTGTTAAATGGTGCGACTCAAACCACCTACACCTGAACATCAGGAAAACCAAGGAGCTGGTGGTGGATTTTAGGAGGACCAAGGCCCTCATGGACTCCGTGATCATCAGAGGTGACTGTGTGCAGAGGGTGCAGACCTATAAATACCTGGGAGTGCAGCTGGATGATAAACTGGACTGGACTGCCAATACTGATGCTCTGCGCAAGAGAGGACAGAGCCGGCTATACTTCTTTAGAAGGCTGGCATCCTTCAACTTCTGCAAGAAGATGCTGCAGATTTTCTATCAGACGGTTGTGGTGAGCGCCCTCTTCTATGAGGTGGTCTGCTGGGGAGGCAGCATAAAGAAGAGGGACGCCTCACGCCTGGACAAACTGGTGAGGAAGGCAGGCTCTATTGTAGGCATGGAGCTGGACAGTTTGACATCTGTGGCAGAGCGACGGGCGCTGAGCAGACTCCTATCAATCATGGAGAATCCACTGCATCCACTAAACGGGATCATCTCCAGACAGAGGAGCAGCTTCAGCAACAGACTGCTGTCACCGTCCTGCTCCACTGACACACTGACAGACTGAGGAGATCGTTCCTCACCCACACTATGCGACTCTTCAATTCTACCGGGGGGGGTAAACGTTAACATTATTCAAAGTTATTGTCTGTTATACCTGCATTGTTATCACTCTTTAATTTAATATTGCTTTTTATCAGTATGCTGCTGCTGGAGTATGTGAATTTTCACTTGGGATTAATAAAGTATCTATCTGTCTATCTATCTATCTAATAGAGAGACGTTACTCATATCCTTAGCCCGACATCAAACATATCTTATGTGTTTACAAAGTGTGTTGTAATAAGTTTACATGTGTTTAAAGTGTGTGGGAGGGGTATTTTAAAGCTAAACTATAAAAAAAAATGTTTATTTATATGGTCTTTTTATATCGCGGATTTTCACCTATCGCAGATGGGTCTGGAATGTAACTTCCATGATATGCGGAGGATCACTGTACTGATTTATTTTTCGTGAATGTTGCTCTCTAAAGTGCGGGATTATTCACTTATGCATCTACAGTAGACCCCAGTGAAGTCGCGGTTCAGAGTTCACAGATTTTTCCTTAGAACCTATAATTGTTAGCAGAAACCACAAATATCCTCCACAATTTTTTTATGGTTTTTTTCGTGGCAATACTGTACTGTAGAGAGAACAGGAAGCAACTGTAGAGGAAAAGGCGGCTTGTGATGGTAAAAGTAGCCAATCCAAGACCATTTTTCATTTCTCCTTGCTGCTGATTGGCTGCTGCTCTGTGACGTATCTCTGGCAGATGCAGCTCAGCATTCTCATATCATAACAGTTTACTGCGAGTAGCTATCGCGAGTGTTTCACTAAGCATTCTTGTGTTTTTCATTTTGTTCTTCTTAAAGCCTTAAGATGCCGCCCAAATGCCCTGCACCTTCTAAGGCTTCTGGAAATGAACCTAAGTGCCAGAAAAAGTTTAAGACACTCCAGGAGAAGGTTGAACTACTGGATTTGCTCCCAGAACTAAAAAGTTATGCCGCAGTATCCACCTTAGGAGCTGTAAATCCTCTGCTTTGCTGTGCAGTCATTATCTTCATTACATACCTTCATCGTACTGCACAGCTAATTCATGATCTTGACCTTCAATCAACATCATTCATTATTGGTGAGTACCCGTACATTTTACTGTATTTTTATTAAATTAAATTATTACGTATTTACCCTACTTATACCAAAAAAATCACGCTTGCATGAACTGCAGTACATATAGGGGTAACATCGATATTTTACATTCTGGCACCGTGGCAGACATAGCAGTACAGTACTATACAGTAAACGGGTTTAACTTTACATTCTTTTTTTTAGGGTAATGTATTGAGCTGAGGTTGAAATGAAATTAAAGTGTTTTGGAGGCATATTTAGGGTTTAAACTATATAAATAGGCATTTTTTTGACCACATCCAAAATTTGCGGTTTTTCACAATTCACGGGTGCTCTAGGAATGTAACACCTGTGAATTTCGGGGGTAAGCTGTATAGAAAAATCCACGAGCCTTACTCTTGAAGGACTAGGCCTTTTTTTGGAGGCTCCTTATATACTAGAACACAATTGCCTCACCTGTTTCACATCATCTTGTTATTTCAGTTGGTCACATCTTTTTTAGTTCAAAACTAACCCGTTCCAACTTTTTTTTTTTGGAAATGTGTTGCAGACATCAATTTCAGAATACACATGTATCTACAAAAAATACTGCAGTGGATTAGGTAAAACATGAAATAACTTGCTTTTTTTACTGTAAATTTACAAATCACGGGCGGCACGGTGGTGCAGTGGTAGCGCTGCTGCCTTGCAGTTAGGACTTACAGAGGGTTCGCTTCCCAGAGTTCTCCCTGCGTGGAGTTTGCATGCTCTCCCTGTGTCTGCGTGGGTTTCCTCCAAGTCCAAAGACATGCAGGTTAGGTGCCTTGGTGATTCTAAATTGTCCCTAGTGTGTGCTTGGTGTGTGTGTGTGTGTGCGCCCTGCCTGGGGTTTGTTTCCTGCCTTGCGCCCTGTGGTGGCTGGGATTGGCTCCAGCAGACCATTTGTGGACACAATGTATTTGAAGCATTGTGATAGATGGTTGAAAGAATATTTTAATATATTACTGTTATGATGATGATGATATATTTTATTAATCCCCAAGGGGAAACTGTCTTTTTGCATGACCTTTGGGGATCGGCGTGCAGGGCCAACAATTCTACAACCCCCTAGAGGTATTTTCAGGTTAAGGGTCTTGCTCAAGGGCCCAACAGAATACAATCCTTTCTGGCAGTAATGGGATTTGAACCGGAAACCTTCCAGATACCAGCACAGATCCTTACTCACAGAGCCACCACTCCATCCCATGAGCTTTAGAAGGCTGGTGTCATTCAACATCTGCAAGTAGATACTGCAGATGTTCTATCAGACGGTCAATGTCCTGCTCCACTGATAAGACTGAGGAGATCGTTCCTCCCCCACACTATGCGACTCTTCAATTCCACCGGGGGGGGGGGGGGGGATAAATTTAATAGTATACAAAGTTATTGCCTGTTTTACCTCTTTAATTTAATATTTAATTTTGTTTCTTTATCAGTATGCTGCTGCTGAATTTCCCCGTCAGATTAATAAAGTATCTATCTATCTATCTTTTATATAGTGCCTTTGCATCTATCTATCAAAAAAGTTCTATCTTTTATATAGTGCCTTTCATATCTATCTATCTATCTATCTATCTATCTATCTATCTATCTATCTATCTATCTATCTATCTATCTATCTATCTATCACAAGCGTGAGTTGTGAATTTGGGTAAAAACACCAACAACTGAAAGAAAGGGATGTCAGGTTAAATTTATAGAGATGCTCAGCTGGCCTACGTATAGCTTTGTGACGTGACCGTATTTTACAGGGGTGTTTTTATTATTATTTTTTTAAACCACAGTATATGAAACTTAAGTAAATCCAAAAGAAAATTAACCTTCCATAATTACAAACTATTTACTGCTTGATAGCCAAAATGAAACAGAACAGAAATTATGTCACTTTGTTTAAGAAATGCAGCCATTTGGCTTAGTGGTTAAAGTGCTGGATTGTAAATCGTAAAGTTTCCAGTGTCTCCGTGCGTGACTAATAATATTGTCATTTAACCTGCCATTTTTAGAAAAATGGCAACAACTTTGCAGTGATTTGTAAATCAATCTGTAACATCAGGTAAATAAATAAATGGAAAGGTAATTCACAATAAAATAAATTCTATGTAGAAAGAACCACTTTAAATGGGCCTTTTTTTACCACAAATACACTATTTAGTGGTAACTGCTTGATGAAGAGTGTTGTGGTGTTATAAACGGAAAACAAATTTAGTTTTTTTTTTTGAAAGAAATACATTTTCAAGTGTGACATAAACCGTCCCCTCTATGTTTTTCCTGAAGGAGAATCATTTGGTCAGTTAATTATTTTCTAAGGAAGCCTTTATCAAAACTGTACTATTATTAATGTCTTTATCTTTAATTTTACCGTGATGCCATTTTGTAGCCCAGTTGCTATGCGTAACCTTTGGTTGCTAGGGGCGTGTTCCCAGAAGTCGCAGGTAATTTCATCATCTATGCAAAGATATAAAAAGCCACCATTGTGATTTACTCATTGTCCAACATGGTGGATTCCTACAAGGCTTTTATCTCGAGCTTTCTCTTCATTTCAGCATTTGTTCGATTTTAACTTGGCCCCTTGGTTAAGTGCTAATCTCTTTGCTGTTTTGGCACCTTCCTTGTGTTGTACATTTTTAGTGGTTCACTTTCAGGTCCTCTCTGCTTCAGTCTGTACGTCGTTATGGGGTCAGAATAAATTTTGTGGAGGTAGTAACCAGGAGAAGAGACAATGTCACTAACCTAGTGAGAGTATGTAACCCGAATCTGTCACGGTCATCATTGCAAAATCAGAAAACAAAGTTCAAAATCGATAATTCAAGTTAAAATTCTTAAACCTGAAAGACAAAACAAAAAAGCAAAGAACGTGCTATACAAAGAGTTTTTATCCAATCTTGGATGATGTCAACTTTTTCAACTGCCACGTCAGTGATGTCACATACTACAATCTTGCTGTCAATTACCATGGCAACTCTAAGATTCTGGCTTCACAAAACGGCAATGTCCAGAGCAAAAACAAAATAGCATCCAAAAAGGAGTACAGTATAATTATATAAATGACCTGAAATACATTTTTCAAGTTTAGAAATGGATTCTGCACATCTCAAAACACCCATAAACGAAGGAAAAAATTCCAGAAAAATTACAAAATGACATCAACAAAATTTATAAAGCAACCAGATAATAAGAAAGAGCAGAATCTGAGTTTAATGAACAGATTTAAAATTACTGTGGAGCACATTACCTCCATTAGGACCCGGGTCAGGTGGTCCGAGGCTGATTCCACCCCATGAGCTTCCAGTCCATCCCCTCTCTCTCTTCACCTTCATCTTTTTCCGGCGATCCCAGTCATCTCTCTGTTGGAGGATCTTAGCCTGAAGTTCTTCTTGCTCCACTTCATCCCTCTTAGACATAATCTGGACTTTGCCACTTTTCACAAGTGGTGTGTTCAAGCCGGGCCACAGGAATCCTCCACGTCCTGGCAAAATTTAACAAGAACATGAATTGTTTGAATCGGTTCACAAGACCACTTCCCTACCAAAAAAAAAAAAAAAATCGGGAGTCGTCTCCCTTACACTTTCTCATATACTCAGATATGGGGATGGATATTTAAGGAGTAATCCACTAGACAATGATTATATTTTTATGTTATGTACATTAAAGAACCATCAACAACAAATCAAATTAATAATATTTTGAACAATTATTCTAAAAGTAAAGTTGAATAAATTGGACTGCAAAGTATCACTTCCAGTTAGCAGAAATAGCTCAAAAGTTGATAGAAAACTGCATTTTGTACCAAATACTTGTATGCAAAATTTGGTTGACCAAAGTGAAAGCGTACTCAAGTTATTGTGTTTACATACATACACATATCCACACACACACACCCACCCAGAATTCCAAAAATGGTATTTTCGGATTCAGGTAGGTCTAAAACATCAAGATTCATCAAAAATCTCCAACTGGAATTTTTGGGCGATTCCAGTACTTTCCCTATACTTCGTATACGAGAAAGTCAGGGGGGTCTAAAATGTTGAGATTCATCCAAATCTCGACATCGCATTTTTGGACAATTACAATACTTTCCCTATACTTTGTATACAAGAAAGTAACAATTTATCTTCTTTAAATAATGAATACTGTTAATAATTACACATGTGGGGAGGTGACATGGTGGCGGAGCGGTTGTGCTTTTGTTTCACAAGAAGTCACATCCCTGGTGCTCCCTGCCTGGAGTTTGCATGTTTTCCCAGTGAGTTTTCACAGTGTGCTCCGGTTTCCTTCCAAATACACAAAGGTTTGGGGATTTGGTGACACTAAAATGATGCCAGTGCATGTGTGTGTCTGCTTGTGTTCACTTTGTGATGAGCTGATGCCCTGTCCAGGGACTGTTTCTGCCTCATGCCCAATGCTAGCTGGAATGGGTGCAACCCTGGATTGATGGATTTAATCATTAAACATCCATCCTTTACAGAGATATTGTGGCAGGGTGTCCTCTGAATTTAATGGATGTTTCAGGCAATTCACAACACAGCGAAGCCGAACCTGTTCTCACCATGATGAAAAGTCACACTGCCACCTGGTGGAATCTTCCAGATTTACGTAAAGTACGCGCGCAAG
Source organism: Erpetoichthys calabaricus (assembly GCF_900747795.2). Lineage (NCBI taxonomy): Eukaryota > Metazoa > Chordata > Cladistia > Polypteriformes > Polypteridae > Erpetoichthys > Erpetoichthys calabaricus. The sequence goes on from NC_041408.2 coordinate 92,126,660, forward strand.
TATAAACAGTACAACGCTTACGTAGCAGTAGCATCCACGGGCGCACACGTCACATCGTGTTAAATATAAACTGGGCCTTAGGGAATACAGAAACAAGTATCTTCATAACTGTGGATCATCTAGTGACGTGAAGAAGCAGGGTGTTCTTGCTATAAGATGGCCCACTATATGCTATTTTGAATGTATGGTATAACGCTGGTTATTTACAACAATGTTTCTCTATGCATGTATTATATTGCAACAAATATATCTGTGATGAAGACTATTTTGATATTTGGTGTCCTAGAGACTAAATTACTTTTTTTCTTGGATTTAGTACTTTGCTGAATTCACTTTTTTATTTATTTTTTTTTGCTTTGGGGTGCTTGAAAATTCTTCACATTATTACTCAATGCCATGTAAAATAACAAGAGCACCACCAATTTGAAAGAAGTAAAACAAAACTGAGGGGCAATAAGAACAATGCTGCCTGTCCTCTCTCTGACAAACTAACACTGAGTACTTTTAGCCAATGAATCATTCAGCAGAAGTGTGGCAAGAAACGCAACTGGGGCTCCTTTATACCAACAGCAATACGTCTGCCTCATTGTGACTGTGATAGCCCAATCGGAGCTTTTCTTTCTTTCAAATTTTCTTGCTTTATAGTCATTCTGGTGTGTGTTCAGACCAAAGAGTGTGTGTATATTTATTCACTTACTTATCTATTTATGTATTTATTTATTCAATGTAGAAAGCCAAATTTTCCTCTGGGGATAAGTACTGTTCGCTCGCTCCATCCATCCATCTATCTATCGCTTGCGTAGTGCTGCTACTAACTAAGGACTGGAGGCGTATGGCCACATAATGTCACTTATACAACTATATAAAGGTCAGAGCCGTGCATTTTCAGGGTGTTCACAATTTCAGGATTATGATTTAGTCTGTATATTAATTTTTCTCCACTTCATTTCTTGTGAATTATTACATTCTTGCCTTTTTGAACCATTTGATGCTTATCTCTGTGCATTTTCTCTGGTTCAAGTTGTTAAAAATAGTTTACTTCTTAATTCAATGCCACTTTGTTTCTCTTGGCTGCTGTGATGTTGTCTAGCAGTCACCTAGTATTGTCATGGAAACTTGACCGGAAATGCATGGCATGCGACATTAGTGCCAGAATGGCATAAAAGATTAGCACTGTGCATTCACTGAACCAACCGAGTTTACGGATAAACCTCAGCAGTTAGCTAGTGATTCTCTTTAATACCTAACTGACCTGGTTAAAGAATTTAGTGCTTTGTATTTCCAGCTTTTTGAGAAACATTTTTGTTTTGACCAAAGATAAAACAGTTAATTGGTTTTAACTTTTGTACTTTAATTTGACAACGCCTCTTCTTCTGGTCAAATTCAGGCAGTCACTTTTGCGTTTTTATCTTGTAGCAGACCAATCAGATACGATCAAAGTCTTGAAATGTATTATTTTGAATTCTAGAATTACTTATTAAAGAGGTTTTGCTGTCGACTCATGATTACCTGTCTGCTTTGTGTACTGGTTTATAGGATTAGTTATTGCATCTCTCAGTAACGAACATCAACCCGAATAAGACAACAGTTTATCTCCTGGTCCCTTAACTAATAATAAGTCTTCCTTCTTTCAGTTCTGGCAGAACAACAATGCTGACCTTCAAAAAGAACTGAAATGTCTCACAGAAGCTTACATTTAGCAATATATTTTTTGTGAATATAACATTTAAACAGGACTGAATATTAATGATAAAAGAAGGAAAAAATAGAACACGTGACTGAGCAGTATTGTACAAAACTGAACAAACTGCACAATCTGACACTGTGTCTATGAGAGGCTTTACATGCACCTTCCCACAATGCTTTGCTCTTGCTCCAGTTTGTTGCCAATGATGGAAGTGTTTATAGGAGGAGATAATAAAAATCCTGATGAGGCTGCTCTTCATTCCTCTACTTAAAATACAATTCCACCTTAAAGCTTCAGGCCAGAAGCAAGACCCTGTCTTCTTAAGATAAGAAAAACTGTAATTAATTACCGGCCATTAATTTGTTTTTCAAAAATGTATTAGGTTACTGCTGCACTGGCCTGCATTGCCTTTGAATTTAAACTAAGGAGAAAAATTAGTGACAGTCAACCTCAATGTATTCCTGTATATCTATTATATAGGGCCTTTCAAATTCATCCATGGATTGTTTTTGAGTTTGTACTTTTATCTCCATATTACTGTATAGAGAGGTCTCCCTGTACCAATAAAGTGTACTGCTTCTAAATTCACGCTGATGGCACAGAAAAAAAAGCTCCTGTCCTCTGTGTATTAATTATATGGAAATTATTGTGAACCATGCTTTGTCGATTTTCACCCCCATCTCTGCTATCCTGCAGGGACATAAAGCCTAGCACTGTTTGGACCATTTCAATGTAAAATTTATAAAGTCTTCCATTATGCTGGCTGGTTAAAGCTGACTTTACTGCCTTTTTTTCCTACTGTATTTTTTTTCTGTTTTTCCGCTGTAGTCTTAGCGGTAGGAAATCAATCAGTAAAAGTGATGAATCTAATTGGAATTAGGCATATACTGTAACCTCTAGGGCACCATGACAAAAAGTGCAGGGATGGCTGCAGGTAGCGACATTGCAAACAATAAACTTTTTAATGTTGTTGGTTTAAACGAAGTGCTATATACAGTTTAAAAGTGTAATACGTAGAAAAATATGTAGAAAAAATACCTTCTCCGATAGACTGCCCCCTGTTCAGGTCCTTCTTCATCTTTCGTTTTGTTCGCTTTCCTCGTCCTTTTCTGGCACCTGCTCCACTCTCTGCCAAGACTCCTCTCCATAATTCATCTGCAGTCACTGTTTTGATAGGGGAGATTAAAATAAAAATAATACCTAAAAAACTGAATTTTAAGGTTGCAAGCATAGTTCATTCTTTCATGATATATTCATTCACCATTTGATATATTAAATGCTAGCCACTTTGTGCATTTTAGGATTGTGAGGGCTAGGGCCATTTCCAGCAGTAGTCAACCCTGGACAGGGCGCTACTCCATCACAGCAAACACCCATTCACGCCGAGCCAACTCATTGTCTCCAACAAACCTGACCTGAATGTTTTTGGGATGTGGAGAAGAAAGCTGTATTTACAATCACTGGAGAAGATAAATCTGGGCTGGGCATTTCAAACAATTTCAGCATTAGTCCACCTTGATTCTTATATGGGAAAAAAACAATCAAAACAGGACATGGATGGAGTTTAAGGGGAGGCTGCTGCAGGGTGGTTCCTTAAAAGGTTTATTTTTTTTTAAAGCTAAATTATTGTAAATGTGTTAATGAACAATACAACAATAATAAGCAATGAATCAACAATACAATAATTAAACTCTTTTAACTTTATTAAATTACGACATTAAGTATGGATTAGTTCACTATTTCACCGGAAACATGTTGTTTCAACTTGTACATTTTGGTATGCAGTGTTGTTCTCTTCTACATGTGTGATGGCCACTCCTGTCAGTAAAACAGATCCTCAGTAGTCAGTACAAGCTACTAAAACAGCCACAGAATCACGTGTGTGTGTGTGTCTCCATGGCTTAAATCTGAATGTGCTGTCTCTATAGACAGGGGTGTGGTGGTCTGAGCAGACCCAAGTCATACGTCACACCCACAACTGTGACAAAATATGCAATAAGCAGACACGTCTCTCAAATGAAGTAAATAAAGAGTTTAAAAAACACTCCAACTTTCAAAACAGTTAACCCAATCTCAAAACGCATCCAAAAAGTTACGCCATTGGCACATTTTCTAACTTGCTTAAAAAATAAGAAAATGCTTGTTGTGATGTGAGATTTTACATATAACTTGATGAATATTTTGTACTGTATATCTTTATTTGTAATTCAGACAAAGCAGTGTAATTTAGTGTTCACCCCCCCCCCCCCCCCCCCCCCCCCCCCCCCCTTTTTGAAATGGGTCTGTTTGAATTTTACGACAGGATTTGGGGGATGTGTGTTTTAAACAAGTTTGGCAAGTGTTTCTTTGCTAAAGTCATTTCTACCCCCGCAAATGGGCTAAGGTGTACTTTAACATATGGTTTGGGGGCAGGTGTTAAGTTGTTCTATTTCCCCCATTGGTCTGAAGTATGGCTGTTTGGTCAGAAGCCTTTAAGTACCATGATGTGCTATTGGCTCTCAGGATTGGACAGAACATCTATAAATGTATGTGTTTAACCTCAGTATCTCTCTCTTACCAACCAACATATGATGAAGAAGCATCTCTCTTGCTAACCTGAAGAGAACACAATGAACAGCACAGCTCAGCAGCCATTTTGAACAGACATGTGGCTGAAAGCTGAGCATCAATGATGCCTTAACTAGAGACATTTAAGTAACCAGAAGTCTGTGTGCCACCTGAACTACATATCATCATTTAATCAGGTTGTATGGTTGCCAATATTCAAATGTACTTTGCATTTTGTTATTATTTATGAATATTATCAATAATACTAATACATTGTTTAAACTGTAACTTAACTTCTGCTTGTCTTTTACTATTTCTAATTGCCTAAGGTTATAGATATAGAAGGGAAGGTGGGGATAAGTTATATACAATAATACCTTAGAAACAGTGGTAAGTCTGTGAGATTAGGCATTCTAAGGCTACATATTAATAATACAATAGGGGAAAGTAGAGCAATATAGATATTACTCTACCAAGACAAAACAATTGGCGTAGTCCAGCAGGATTTTGCGGTAACCATTGTTTTGCACCTTGTCAGACAAAACAATGCTGAATATACATTGTGACAAGAAGAGACCCGAGACATTGTAAAGGTTTGGAGCAGCCACCCATATAATGTGTTCCTGCCTGCAAAAAGTAAAAAAGTTGGTAGCAAGTAAAGTTTACAAGATAGAGTCCAAAACAGAATTCCAGAGGAAGGAAGTGAGGCCTTGGGATTCTCCCGGAAGAGGTAGAAGAAGTGGCCAGAGAGAGGGAAGTCTGGGCATCACTGCTCAAGCTGCTGCCCCCATGACCCGACCTCGGATAAGCGGAAGAGGATGGATGGATGGGAGTGAGGCTTTATAGGAAGTCTGGAGGAGCTGATGTCGTCCTCGGGGCTGGGACCGGAAGTGATGTCGTCCTCGGCCCCAGGACCGGAAGTGGCGTGTCCCGAGTTGAGGCAGTGGCACCTGGTGGGATTTCCCGGGAAAGGTCTGCAGGGAACTTAGAAAGCGTGTTAGTGCACCCCGCCACCCCCTGGGCAGATGTGTTACCATTATTCTCCAAGCCCTTCAGCTGTTTCCTATTCACACGTGTGTGACAACATCTATATGGCCAAAAATGTTGTGTCTCGAGCCTTCTTTCCTTTTCAGCTTGGAACAACCTAAAACTTTTTTTCTTTCCAGATGCACACGGACACAGCTCTACACTAACTCCATAAAAAGTTACCATAATTTTTGCCACTATTACAATAAGCAAACACACTAAAAAACACATATTAATACATATTTTCTGTCATCTAAATATTGCTAATGGTATTTGCATACTCTTTTGTAATTTCAATATTTTAAACATGCTGAAGTAAGCAAAATTTAGTTTGTATCGCAACTTTAAATTACAAACAAATTATATTTGACTTGAGATTTCATGTAATTGAGTAGCAGCACAGTTATGCTTCTAGAACAAAATATAATTATTTTGAATAATTCTTCTGTAGCCAAGATCCCAATGCCAAACCCAAACCACCTAACCCAAATGTCAGACTCCTACCATGAAACTGGGGTCTTTGTTGTAACATCAAGTACAAGAACAATTATTACAGACGTATCCAAGAGTTTAGTGTTTAAAATGTTCTGTTAATTATAGCTATTCAGGGATACAGACAAGTGTTCTTCTAAACCAACAGCACAGCTGGGAGGGCAAGGGGCAAGACCTAAAACACCATCAAGCTGGAAGGTGAATTTCAGTGTCATGGAAAGAGAGAGAGAGAGAGAAAAAGGTGGGTGACAGACAGACAGACAGACAGACAGACAGACAGACAGACAGACAGACAGACAGACAGACAGACAGACAGACAGACAGATAGATAGATAGATAGATAGATAGATAGATAGATAGATAGATAGATAGATAGATAGATAGATAGATAGATAGGCAGTTAAAAGAAGTGGTGAGGTGGCCTTCTGCTGTTAGGCACCTAAAATCTGGAATAGCTAACCGATAGAAATTTACCAGGGTGATACAGTGGAGCACTTTAACAAACTGCTAAACACACATTATTTGAACATGGCTTTCTCATTGCTTCATTTTAGTGTCACCCTGATATTCTGTATATGCATTGAATTATCATTCTTATCATGGCTCCACAATCCATACTAACCCCTACTTTCTCTGCTGTTCTTTCTCTGGGTTTCTGTGGTGGAGCACCGTGCAGTCCCTACATTGATGGACTGAAGGCCAGAGGTCCACATGACCATCATCATCTAATTTCTTCCACGTGAAGCCTGAAAACCACGAAGACTGACTGAGATCATTCATGTCTGGTAGAATTCCCAGTGGTCTTGTGACCTCGGAACCATTGCAGATTTTGTTTTTTCTCCAGCCCTCTGGAGTTCTTTTTGCTTTTTCTGTCCTTCTGGCCATCAGACCTTACTTTATTCTTTGTTACTTAGTATTGCCTAATCTTATTTTATATTTTTATTTTTTTATAAACGTTTCTTTCTTCATCTTGTAAAGCACTTTGAGCTACACCATTTGTATGAAAACAGGCTACATAAAGAAATGTTGTTGTTATATAATAGACAGACAGACAGATAACATCATCTATCTGTCTGTAGCATATAACAAAACTGAGTGCGCAATATGTTTAATAATTACAAATCTTTTCCTTTTAATGTATTTTTTTATTTGTTTCTAGCCAAAGCCCATGAGGAATGAAGCCAATTAATTTGAAAAATAGAAACGGGAGCAGCCGAAAGAAGAAGAAGAAGAAACAGAAGAACTAATTGTAACAAAAGTCAATACACCATTCTATTATTTTTTTTATATTTTGTGTGTTAGCTGTAGCCGACAAAACCCAAAAATGCATCATTGTGAGATTTATTTCTGTGTGAATGTGAGTGTTTTTGGTGTGCCTTTCCTGTGACACTAATATATACTGCCCTTACTGTCTCCAACAGTCACTAAGGGAATGATGAGAGAATTATAATTTAAAAGTATCTTATTTTTTTAAAAACTTGTAAATAAGTACCTCCTCTTTAGAGTTATGCCAAAGATTTTCAGTTTGTTTAACTATTTTGGGACCTTTAGATCATATTAAGATATACTGTAGGCATTTAATTAGAATTTACCATTTATCTGTATGCTGATTGGTGTAATTGAAATGTTTTTAGTTATAGTTAACCTTATTTAAGATTGTGCTTTGTTATTTCAGTCGGTCATCTACAGTGAACCGATAAAGTGCATCTGGCTGCTTCCCTCAAGCCTGTCGTCCATCATTAGATTCGTTTGTAACAGCGACTCTCAACTATTCATTACTTAGAGTGATTTTTTTTTTCCCCTAACACCGCATTTATTTTTGATGACGGATTTGATCTTCCTGGGCATAAAGGACACCAGTTTTGCACAAACCTGTACAGAGAGTTTCTGACATCTTCATGGAGGATTCTTTTCCTGTTGAACCTTCTACTTTGGAAGGTGTTAAAGTCTGGGGATGTACTTAGTCAGATCTTGTTTTTAAATCTCCGGAGTATTTTTTACACTATGAGATGGATGGATGTTCAATGACCCCAAAGGGACATTAGCCAATATCGACCTTTACCATGCAATTACTGATTTCTCTTTCTCTCCTTTCCCACATTTTCTCGGCTCCGTTTTTCCAAAAAATACCTCCAGGTTCATTATTCACAGGTCATTAATACTACGATTTATAGGATTTTTACAAATTTATTCAAATTGTTTTTTGATTTTGTGGACTTATGAAAATGAAGATATTCATCTCTACCAAAAAAATAGGAAACTCAATAATACAGCATGCCACTGCAGTAAGGAAATGAAAAAGAAAAAAAAAAGACCCATAAAAGCAAAACTGAAGGTCACAAATAAATTGCAATCGATTATTCATTTTCCAGGAGTTTGCATTTTGCTTTCTTTGCTACTTAGTGAAGAGTGCAGTTGTGCCATCGACACACATATAAGAGATAATTACTACTTCTGAGAAATATGAGAATACAGGCACTACTGCAAGTAGGCCTTCACATGTGGGCACAGAGTACAAGAGAACACCCCCCCCCCCCCCACCCCACCCAAGCCCAATCCCATTTTACTGCTACCTTATCTTAAAAAAGGCATTTTAAATAATTTCCCAGAAGACATTGCATGGTCTTAAAATGCAAAATTCATTCAAAGAATGGAAGCAAGTGAAGCAATAAATAACAAAAGATGACTTTTTAATATTGCACAATATGCATTTTCATAACTGGCTTCCAAACACTGCATTACTCTGGAGATTAGTTCTGTTAAACTCAACTAGAACTGTAACAACTCTGAGGCTTCTTAATTCTTTTCAGGGTCATGAGGAGTTGGATTGTACCCCAGAAGCAATGGACATAAGGCAGGAACCAACATGGGACCAGATAGATGTCAGTCGATTCCAAGGCCCAGTGATGAGCACACACCTACAGGGCCCATTAAAAAGTAACAAACACACCCCTGGGATGACGGCACAAAAGCAGGGACAGCAAGTGGCCTCTAGGGGAGACGGAGGGGAGGTGTGTTTTGGTGGATTAGTAGATTTCATTCTGAGTAAACAAAATTAAGAGAGTTTTTTATGTATATGTTTAAGACATGCATGTATATTGTTATTCATGTATGATGAGTCCTGTTTCATGCCATCTGAAGGCCATTTCACATTACTGAGATTTTCAGTCACAGATTTCATTTACACAAACATTCAGAAGTTTGGAATCACCTCAGAAATGGTCATATTTTTGTTAAAAATTGATACTTTTTTTAATCAAGGTACCATTAAAGAGGCTTAGAAATGTAGAAGAGGTATTACTAGTGTTTCTAATGGCCATTACTGCTTGAAATGACCGATTTTTTTTTCATTTGTTCTTCACATGACTGCAAAGCCCCATTTCTAGAAGCTATTGCTTTATTGCCCTAATGTTCAACTCCCCTTAGTTTATCCTTAATTAGTCATATTTACATACTATGGCGGACGCCCGGGACGCCCATTTGGCACTGAATCTGGGGAAGCAGCCATGGGAGGCTTATTTCTTCCCCCGGAACACTTGGTGGCAGCCCCCTGGGTTGCATCGGGCCCACAATTCTGGAACACCGGAGCTCATCCCTGTTGGGCTCCATGGTCACTGCCAGGGGGAGCTGCACGGCTTCCTGAGCCCGTGTGGGCAGAAATGCAGCCACACCCAGAAATGCAGCCTGAATTAGGTTAATTATCACCTGAAGCACTTCCGGGTGGGCTATAAGAGGAGCCTGCAGCCACTACTCATGGAGCCAGAGTCGGGAGGAGGAGGACAAAGCTGTCTGGAAGGAGTGGAGGAAGAAGAGTGTGTGTTGGTGTTTTTCTTTTGTGTGTTTTGGGGACTGTGTAGGGCCTGTGGGACACGGGGAAGAGTTGCCCCACGGCTGAAGAAAATAAAATCTTTTTGTTTAATTTTTATGTGCCTCCGCTGTCAGTCTGTGTTGGGTCAACGCCAACAGAGTGCTTTTGCCACAATACCATCACTATTATTATTAAGAATTTGTGTAATTGCATTAGCACAGCTAAAACCTGTTATTCTGTTCATTTGGGTTGCAAGGTACTGGCATTCCTAAAGTTCAGACCTGGACTCAAAAAAAAAAATTTTTTTTTTAATTCAATGCGACTGATTGCCACAAAACTGAAGATTTCACATTAAGGTGTCTGTTACTGTCTTGAGAGAAGAGGATGAACTGAACCTGACCAGCAAAGAAATAGGAGGGGAAGGCTCAGATGAACAAATGCATAAGACGATAAGGACATCAGAGTGTGGAGTGTAAGAAACAAAAGCTTAGCAGATCAGTTGGATCCTTCGTTTTAAATTGACATGGAATAAAGTGGCAGAGTTTCCAAAAAAAGCAAAATGACTGGAAAAAGTGTTGTGTGTCCAGGGCAATGATGACAACTTAGACATGGTGTGCAGAATGAACAGAATAAGGGAGCGCTCAGCGAGACTATACTGATAGGAAGATAGAAGTAGAGGATTTTTTTAAAGAAAATTAGGAGAAGAGGCATTCGTTGGAAGAGTCAGAAAAGAGCAGAAACCGTAGGATCGACTGTACAGTGTCGAAGCCCAAATCAAAGTAAAAAAAAAATCATAATAAAAAAGAAAACTAAACAGAGGAAACAACTAAATCACAAAGTCGAGCAGGGCAGCACGGTGGCACAGTGGTAGCGCTGCTGCCTCGCAGTAAGGAGACCTGGGTTCGCTTCCCGGGTCCTCCCTGCGTGGAGTTTGCATGTTCTCCCCATGTCTGCATGGGTTTCCTCCCACAGTCCAAAGACATGCAGGTTAGGTGCACTGGTGATCCTAAATTGTCCCTAGTGTGTGCTTGGTGTGTGTGTATGTGCCCTGCGGTGGGCTGGCGCCCTTCCCGGGATTTGTTTCCGGCCTTGCCCCCTGTGCTGGCTGGTATTGGCTCCAGCAGACCTCGTGATACTGTGTAAAGATATGGCAGGTTGGACAATGACTGACTGATTCACAAAATCGAGCATCGAAAGGGTTTTTGGAGTCCGTAAACTCAGTTAACACAGGTCATAACCTTTGACAGCAGACCCCTAACAATACAGGAGCGGTCCTGATGACAAGTACAGAAACTCGTGCCGGTCGAAAATAACCAAGTTGTCGGCAAAAATGGCATAAAATAATTTGTAACAAAAAAAAAGGTACATTTTAAATTTAAAAGCTAATAGAAGATTCAGAATCAAAGACTCAAGAAACTCCCAAAACGAGAGCTAAATCTCATAATGTGATGCAGAAAAACGTAATAAAACAGATAAAACAGAGATGTTAATTGTTGGAGGGAATGACGCTGATCACAACAATATTCTGTCATCATTTAACTCAGTTGGAATCCCCATTAATTTTACTGAATCAGCCCACAATCTAGGAGTTCTCTTTGACTCTAGCAGGTCATTTAAAGTGCATATTACAAAGTTGTCCAAATCAGGTTTCTTCCATCTTAAAAATGCTGGGAAATTACGGCGCTTTCTAAATAAACAGGATTCTGAGAAATGAATTCATGCATTTATCTCTAGTAGGATTGACTACTGCAATGCAGTGTTCACTGGATGTTCAAACTGTTCTTTATACAGCCTCCAGTTAATCCAAAATGCTGCTGCAAGAATGATTACAAGAACAAGAAAAAATCCTTACACTGGCTCCCGGTTAAGTTTAGGGCAGATTTCAAAATCCTCCTTTTAGCATATAAAGCATTAAATGGCCGAGGTCCGGCTTACTTGTCTGAACTTATCATGACTTACAAACCTGAGCAGACATTAAAAGCTCAAGATGCCGGTATGCTTATGATTCCAAGGATTAATAAAATAACGGTGGGAGGTCGAGCTTTTAGTTACAGGGCCCCTAAACTGTGTAGTGGTCTGCCTGCTACTATAAGAGATGCCCCTTCGGTCTCAGCTTTTAAATCCCGGCTGAAGACTCACTACTTCAGTTTAGCACACCCCGACTAGAGCTGCTGATTAACTGTACAGACTGCATATCTCTGTTGTTAGTCATTAGCACTAAAACATAAGTCACATGATAGTTAGAATTTCATACTAACCCTCACCTATTCTGTTTCTCTTCTCTGTACTCAAATGTGGCACTTGGTGCCACGGCCCACCTGCCAAGTTGTTTTGCCTGCCTAAGGTAAAGTCATCTCTGATGGAGGATCGCAGGAATCGTGGGAAAGAGGGGTCCTTTCATCGGATTAGTGCTGTTTCAGCTGTGGAATGGCCAAATGGGGGAGGCAGCTTGATGAATGAGGTCTCCAGGACTCTAAACAAATCCAAATCTTATTATGTGATATCATCTACTGCTAAATTCTACTCCGTACTTCTAAAATTTTTATTTGTATACTGTATTGAGGATTTGTTCTGTTCTGTATATTGTACTGTATTGTATTAGCCCCCTTCTTTTTGACACCCACTGCATGCTCAACCTACCTGGAAGGGGGTCTCTCTTTGAAGTGCCTTTCCGGAGGTTTCTTCCATTTTTCCCTACAAGGGTTTTTTTTTTGGGAGTGTTTTCCTATCTTCTTAGAGAGTCAAGGCTGGGGGGCTGTTAAGAGGCAGGGCCTACTACAGCCCATTGCGGCACTTCTTGTGTGATTTTGGGCTATAAAAAAATAAATTGTATTGCATTGTAATAATGAGCCCACTCATATCATAGATGTTAAATTCGAAAGCAAAGAATCACTTTGATCTGTCATCAAACCCTGAATTAGAAACCAAAACCTAGCAATCAAGATAAAGACTCACTAAACAAATCACACATGCTAAAGTTTGAACGTTTGGATAATATGACCAAGTTTAAATGAAACATGAAAATAGTTTGATTCTATTTAATTAACAAATTAACCTTTTTTATGATATGTGGTTTACACTCTCAACGTAACGATTTTTTTTTTGTTGATTTTCACCTGCCGCAGAGCTGGAACAGTCACTGCATTGTAAGTCCAGAAGATCTACAGATATAAATCTAGAAATTTCTTTCTGCCCTCAACTCACATTCCATCCCATTCATTCTTTTGGCCAGTTACCAGGGATATCCCATTCTGGTCTCGTTTGCAAATTTGCCCAGCTAGGATAATGGAGTATTCATAACAGCATAAAGCACAATACACCTTTATGAAGCCTGCGCACTATACAAACACTTTTGTTTGTGTCCCCCCCCCCCACAATGAATCATTGTATTCATGGAGAGCGGCCAAATTCCATTTCTAAAATGAAGTATGCACAGAAATTTGAACAGATGTGGAAAGAATGAGTTGGGGAGGGCAGGTACTATGAGATAAACACTGAAATTTACAGCTTCTTTGTTCTTAAAATATGCAAGATATAAACAATGACAACTATTAACTTCCATTGCTATGCAACAAGGCCATATTGTGAGACACTGGTTTGCTAGTTCAGTTTCCACATGGCCTCCAGTAAATCTGCAAAAAAACCTCAAAGTGCTTATCACCTTATAGTCAGACTAGTCATCCATGAGCCTGGTTAGTTTCAGGTCAGGTCAAGTCATGCGTATTGGCATGTGTGCTCAGTATAATAAAATTCTTACTTATATGTCTCCTGAGCTTTGTTTTCATTCTTTGCTCCACCACTACTGTATCTAGAGTGTGTCCCATAACTGAGCCTGCCTTCTTAATCAGAATGATGACTTGATAGCCCCCACTCTAGTACTAGTTCAGCCCATCACACTGGCTATCACAGACTTGTAGAACATGTAGAGGACATCACTACCCACATTAAAGGAGTCCTCAAAGAGTCGCACTCAGGGCAGCTGATGGAACAGTCCTTACGGATGACACTGCAGATGTGACCCACTGGGCTGGCTACTTTGAGCAGCTGTTCAAAGCTGATCCTCCGACTAGGATGTTGGATATCTCTGGGTCCACGGTCCTTGAGGCTGATCCTCCAATTAGCTGTGAACTACCCAATCTCACTGAGATGGCAAATGTGGTGAACCAGCTGAGGGGAGGAAAGGCTGCAGGGATCTGTGGTATCTGGTGTGAACTTCTCCAGGCTGGTGGTAAGGCTGTCCTCCTGGCATTGCAAGCAATCTTTGCTTCCATTTGGGAGACTAGCATCATCCCAACTGACTGGAAAATGGGACTTGTCATTCCTATCTGAAAAGGGAAGGGTGATTGCCTGGATTGCAGCAACTACAGTGGGATAAAACTATTCTCGGTGCCGGGTAAGGTCCTTGCTAGGGTCGTCTTCAATAGGATCCGTGATCACTTGCTCACCTACCAGTGACCGGAACAGTCTAGTTTTATGCCTAAGAAGTCGACCATCGACCATATCCTGGCACTGAGGGTTCTCATGGAGCGCAAACGTGAATATCGGCAGAGTTTCTTTGCAGCCTTTGTCGATTTTCTTAAAGCGTTCGACTCAGTTGACCAAGCTGCACTGTGGGACATCCTGAGGGTTCGCAGGATCCCCTCGAGGTTGCTGGATATCATGGCCGGCCTGTACACTGGTACTGTGAGTGATGTGCAGAGTGGAGGCAGAACCTCCTCTGTGTTTTTCCCAGTTGATTCTGGGGTTCGTCAGCGGGGTGTGTTCTGCTCCTACACTATTCAGTGCTTGTATGGACTGGGTGTTGGGCAAGGTCGTGGGGACCAGTGGCTGTGGGGCATCTGTTGGTGAAGAAAGATTCATGGATCCTGACTTTGCTGACGATGCTGTGATCTTTGCAGAGTCAATGGAGGCTCTGATCAAGGCGCTCAAGAGACTGAGTGAGGAGTCTCGGGTGTCTGGGCTTGCGAGTGACCTGGATAAAAACCAAGATCCAGGCCGTTAATGACCTCTTGGGCACAGCCATCAGCAGTGTGTCTGTTTGCAGATAGAGTGTCGACCTTGTTGAGAGGTTTACTTAGCTTGGCAGTGACATTCATGTCTCTAGTGACTCTTCCTATGAAGTCGGTAGACGGATTGGGAGAATGGGGAGTCATGAGGTCGCTGGAAAGGGGTGTGTGGCGCTCCCGATATCTATGCAAAAGGACGAAGGTCCAAGTCTTTAGAGTCCTGGTGCTTCCTGTCTTGCTATATGATTGTGAGACATGGACGCTATCCAGTGACCTGAGACGAAGACTGGACTCCTTTAGTACTGTGTCTCTCCGGGAACTCCTTGGGTACCATTGGTTTGACTTTGTGTCGAATGAGCAGTTGCTCATGGAGGCTTATGCCTCCTCCAGACCACGAGGGGGCGACCACCCTGGTTGCTTTGGGGACCACGGGAACTGAGCTTGGAAGCTCAACCCTATAGGGGCCCATGGTCACCACCAGGGGGCACCCCAATGCCTGAGGAGCCCTGGCCCTCAGCACTTCCACCACACCCGGAAGTGCTGGGGGGAAGAAGACCAGGGACACCAGGGGAGTGCCGGCGGAAGCTAATCGGGAGGCAACTGGAGCACATCCGGGTGTGTATAAAAAGGGCCGCCTCCCTCCATTCGATGGCTGGAGTCGGGAGGAAGAGAGACAGAGCTTGGGAGGAGAGGAGTGGAGGCGGACCAGAGAAAGAGGCATTAGCAAAAGGCCTGGACTTTGGGTGAGTTTTGGGGGTTATGTGTGCACCGTGTAAATATTAGTTTGTATAATAAACGTGTTGTGGGTGATTTAAACATATCTACTTGTCTGTGTCCGGGCTGCTTTCCACAGGGGTAAACAGACGATAGCACACCAAGTATCCGTAGTAGTGGATACCCTCCATATCCCATTTCTCCATTGTGACCAGGCATAGAAGCTCTTGAATTTTGATTTGCTATGCTATTTTGATGCAGTCAATTAGCTGTTCTTTGGCTTTGCTGATATCGAGTGGCAGGAAATTTTCTAAGTTCTCCCTCTGACTCCTCTCCCGTCTAACCCCCTTTTGTCAATACACCCCATTAATGCAGAATCATAGAGAATATTCCCAAATGACTTGATCTGCTGTAATAAGTCTGATGTAGAGGGTGAACAGAAAAGGAGACAGGACTGTTCTTTGTGTTGCTCACACAGTCACCTGGCCTCACAAACTGTGGTCTGATAGACACATAGTTCGTTTTCCATTAACAACACAGGTTCACCCACCTACATATACCTGAGCTTGTCCCCTTGATTTATACTCAGAGGTTTTAAGAATATAACCATGTTTTGTTAACTTTTTCATGGCTTCTGGACATTGTTTAGAGGAAAAGCATGTCTCACAACCATAAACCCCTAAATCCTTTCCAGACATTGCTTCCTGCCTCCCATTATTGTATTTATAAGTATTGTCCCATTAGCATACACGTAGCAGTTTGAACTTTTCTACATTAAACTTCATTTTCCAAGTGTTCTACAAGTTCTGAAGATTGTCTGGGGCTTTCTAAATTGTTCTCCCTGCCTCCTCAGTATTTCCTGTCAATTGCACAAGTTTATACCTGAATCTTTGTCATTAATAATTACAGTGGATTCAAAAAGTATTCTGACCCCTTCATTTTTTAGCCCTCTGCTAAAATCATTAAAATTCATTTTTTCCTTCTCCAAGCAATATTCAACACACCAGAATGACAAAGCAAAACTAAGGATTAAAAATTTTTTGCAAATTTAATAAAAAAAATTAAAAAGTGAAATGTCCCATTGACACAAGTATTGAACTCTTTATTCAATACTTCACTGATGCACCTTTGTTGGTAGCCATTACAGCCTGGCGACATCATGGTTTGAAATGACAAGCTTTGCACACATGGATTTGGGGATTTTTTTGTTACTCTTCTCGGCAGATCCTCTCAAGCACCGTCAGGTTGGACGATGGCCATTATACCGGACAGCTACTTTCAGGTCTCTCTCTAGAGATGTGTAATTGGGTTCAACTCCAGGGTCTGTCTGGGCCTTTCAAGGAGATTCCCAAAGCTGATCCTCAGCCACTGATGTGTTGTCTTTGCTTTGGGTCCTATAGGAAGGTGAACCTTCACCCCACAGCACTCGGAGCAGGTTTTTATTAAGAACATCTTGGTACTTTGCTCTGTTTTGCTTTCCCTCAACCCTTCCCAGTCCCCCCTGGCTGAAAAACAACTCCATGGCATGATTATGATACCATCATGCTTCTCTGCTGCAATGGTATTGTCCAGGTGATGAGCAGTGCCTGGTGTCCCCAAGACATGACGCTAATCTTGGTTTCATCAGACCAGAGAATCTTGCTTCTCACAGTCTGGAGGTCCGGTGCCTTTTTGCAAACTCCAACATGGCATTCATGATCCTTTGACTGAGGAGAAGATTTTGTCATAAAGCTCAGATCGGTGGAGGGTTACAGTGATGATTATCCTTCTGGAATTTCTCCCATCTCCACATAGGTTGTTGGGAATTCAGCTAATGTGACCATCAGGTTCTTGGTCACCTCCCTTACCAAGGCCGTTCTCCATGATAGCCTGGTTGCTCGATCGTGATTTTTCTAAATCTTTTCCATTGAAGGATTATAGAGGTCACAGTGGTCTTGGTAAACTTCAATGCTGCTAACTTTCCCAAATCTGTGCCTCAACACAATCTCATCTCTGAGCTCTAAATGGCAATTCCTTCAACGTCATGGCTTGGTTTTTTCTTATACACATTGACAGCTGTGGGACCTTCAATAGACAGGTGTGTGCATTTCCTAATCAACTCAATGAATTCGGTTGACCGCAGGAGAACACCAGACACCTCAGTGATTATCAACAGAATGTGATACACATGAGGCAAATCTCAATTGCCACAGCAAAGTGTATGAATGTTTGATTCAATGCATTTTTCTGTTTTTAATATTTTTGCAAACATTTCTAAACTCTTGTCTTCGCTCCTCCAAAACCCCTCTTAAACGGTGATACAATAGGAAACAAATGTAGTTTTTGTTTTACCTCCTCTTTGCTTGATCAGCTGCTGGGCTTGTTGCACAATCTGCACTTTGCTCGCCTACCCTATCCACTGGCAAACCCTTAGAATTACACTGCATTGTGAAGAGTGGGGCCAAACGCACCCCAAGGAGATGCGGCTGCTCCTTCGAAACCCCTCTTAAACAGTGATACAATGGGAAACATATGCAGTTGTTTTTTTTTACCTCCTCTTTGCTCGATCAGCTGCTGGGCTTGTCGCGTGATCTGTACTTTGCTCGCCTACCCCATCCCCATAGCCAGCATTACGCGCCATTGTAAAGAGGGGGGCTGAACGCACCCCAAGGAGATGCGGCCGCTCTTCCGAAACCCCTCTTAAACGGTGACACAATGGGAAACAAATGCAGTTTTTGTTTAACCTGCTCTTTGCTCAATCATTTGTTTGTGTTAATGCGATCTTTATTCTCCTTTTATTAAGACTTTAGAATTTTCCTGCTTCCATCATCTCTAACCTGCTCTGCATGTGTATCACTGGGCTTGCTTCCAAAGGTTGTAAGTATGACGTGACTTGACCTTATCGCAGGAAGTGAAAGTTCTCTGTCTCTCTTCAAAAGATCACGTCTCGTCACAAGTTTTTTTTTTTTTTTTTATAATAGAGCGACATCTAATGCTAACAGCTCCTAGTATTCAGAATTAAGAATCCTTGTCAGCACCATTAGGAGGTGCACTTGAACTATGGGATTCTGTGACATTATCCTACACAGTTGAATGAAAAAGCGGAACACTTTACCTAACAGAAATAAGTATTTTAATTTTAGATCCTTACAGACAACTGCTACTGCCAATCATGCCTTGCAAAATTACACAGCTCCCACTGAATTAAATTTGCATTGTCACTAAAAATGCTACATTTCTGAAGTGGCCAACTAATTTCTAAACTTAAACCATATTAAGTCGGTTGAGCCTCAGGCTTTAAAGTCCTCATTTTCTCAAGATGTCTTAGAAGTTCTTAGAATTTAAATGTTTAATTACCAAAAGCATTTCACTCTTATCTCTTAGAAAAGCTCCACAATTCATGCTTCTGTGCAGTCTATTTAGATTTGCACTCTGCCTGCAGACATAGATGTGTTTAAGCCGCAATTAGCTCATCATTTTGGCTTCTGAATGGGGTCATGCTTACATTTGTTGAAGAAGCTGCTCTGTCTGTACTGCTGCAGTGTGACGCTGGCTGAAGCCAAAGGCAGACACACATTCACTTGCCATATTCTGGGAAGAAGAGAAGGCTGGCAGCCGGCCAGTGGTGCAGGTACACCTAAAACACAAATAAATAAAAAGAAGGAAGGAATTAGTGTCTTATACACTGCTGGTCATTAAATTGCAACACCAAGATAAAGACATGAGAAATCAAAGTAATATTTATATGGCAGGTTACTTATGATAATGGCGTATATGATTAGAATACAGTTCGGTCACGCAGACAGAATGCACAGTGATCAATATTTGGTGTCACCACCATGAGCTGCTTGTACACGGTCTGGCATGAACAGCAAGAGACGTTGGATATGGAGTTGATCTCTATATATGCCCAAAATCCATCTCTGGTAACTAATGGTGGTGTCTGGCATGCCACTCTTCATCCAAACATAAAAGAAGAGGCACATGGTGGTCATCCAGACAATGTAAAACACCTTGTGCCATCTGTGGTCGAGCATTTTCCTGTTGGAATATGGCACCAGGGAACCTCCACAGCCTGCAATACATCTGTGATGTATAACTAACTGGTCAAGGTAGTGGTGAGAACAGGAGTGTAACCCAATGGCATCCCACACCATATCACCTGGTGTTGGGTTGGTATGGCGGTGCAAAATGTAGGCCTCCAGAAGCATTTTCCAGCAGTGAACCTCCATACAGAGATCTTTCCACCACACTGCAGTAAACTGAACTGCTTCGCATCTGAAAACACCATGTGATGCCAGTCATCCTGCCACTGGTGGCCTTCTTGACTCCACTGCAGTCCAAAATGCCTGTGGTCATGGGCCAAAGGTGTCCAAAGCAATGGGTGGCAATTGAGCAGGCCCCACCACTGCTAATGGTGTCAAACTGTGTGTGAAGACACCCGCTGATGTATGACATATCCCAACTGCTGGGCTAGAGTATGTGATGTGGCCACCTGGTTTATCAATGTCACGTGCACAAGGTGACTACGCTACAATTCATGAGTGCATTGAGGCTCCCCAGACACATCAATTTCGTAGGTCCAACCCTCCATATTTCCATCACTGTGCTCATATTCCTTCCAACACGAGCACCAATGTCATGGAACGCTAAATCACCATCCCACATTCTTCCTCATTTACAGTCCGAGAGCTGGGTGTAGGACTCTTGCCCTCTTCGATGTGGCATACTTGGTCCCTAAGAGTACATAAAATGTCAAGTTGTGTTGTGATGCCCTGATGCCCGCACAGAATAAGAATTTTTAAAATCAAACTTCAAACAATCAAATAAATAAACAGATCATTAAAAGTCCCTTCTGGCTTGGGAATGTGGGTTCACTCCTTTCAGTCGTTCAGCAAATCCTCTTCATGCTTTCTGTATTCGTTCCTCATTGCTGCTAGTCTATCCTACTGCTGCCACCATACTGTGATGCACTGGGTGCCCACAACTTTGGAATTTGTCTGTTCCCAAGACATTAGTAGGCATGAATTGAGGACGGACAAGTGCCATGGGGACACACACAACAAGTTGCCTTGTTTAACAAATAAGGTCCAATAAAGAGGGACGTGCACATTCTTTGATAAATAAATCTCTCTATTATAATAAAAAAATCCTGGGACGAGATGTGACTTTTTCAGAGAGATACTTTCATTTCACGCGAGAAGAGACTTTGTGCCAAGAGATTTAACCATGCCCGGGGCTGGAAATAATAGACAAAGAGTAGATGACAAAGTAGAACATTGTAAAGAGGTTCAAAAACGTTGGCATGATACACATGCAGAGCAGGTTAGAGATAATGGAAGTACGAAAATTCGAAAGTCTCATAAAATGATAGTAAAGATCGCATTAGCACAAACAAACGGAAATTATTACTCGGTGAAATAATGGGACAGTGAAAAGAGATCGAATATATTGTTCGGATTTAAACTTTAAGTTGGAGACTTGTAGATCGTCTAATTCGTGTTACGATCAGGGAAAAGTCGTGTTTCTTCCTAATGAAGAGGAAGACGGAATACCCCATCATTGCCTGGGTATAACTGTAAAATGGGATAAGATAAGAAAGTAAATATTTATTTGTTTTTTAAATTTTTAAACCATTGGACATTTCTGGCTGTCCCAGCAGTAGTGTTGCCCAACCAAGGGTCAACAAAAATCATTGAATTTCCAGATTATGTTTTTGAGTCAATGTGAAGTTTTCAAAAAACTTTGAATAAAAAATTACATCACGTTCTGTCTGGACGTTTGAAACTCCAAAGGAGAAACCGGACTCTGATCTACTGTTAATCAGTCAGGACACTCCAACATCTAAGGGGAACACACTTAAACCATTGAATCGTTTAAAATCTGGACTCCAAGGGGGGCCCCAAGCATCCAATCTAATGGCCGTTTGAAAATTCAAGGATGACCCTGGCAAACAATATAATTCTAGTAAAATGAAATATTCTTGATAGAATGTTAGTAAATATGGATGGTAGATTCTAAGCCCTATTCAGAAATCAGACATAAATAAAGAGTACTGGCATTTACAATATTTCTACTTCAGGTACAGCTTGGACAAATCATTATACAGAGTAATAATAATTATAATAATAATAATACATTTTATTTATATAGCGCCTAAACACGTCGTTATATATAATACGCTACCATGGCTGTTCATTTGTCTGTCCAGGATTTTAAATCACCTGTAGCTCGCAAACCATTTGAACTATTGACCTGAAATTTGGTACACATATACTATGTGACCTCTACTATCTGCTTTCGGGGTGATGATTGATCTCTAAGGTTATTCCTCTTTTTATTTTATTTAATTGAAGAATCAACTCTCGGCAGCAGCCTGCAGGGTGGCCGTTTGGCGCATGTGTACGGGCGCTGTTCTCACGTTCTCATTCCCTACCATCTTCGTCATCATTTCCTCTACCTCTTCATATCTTAAATCATTCTTAAGTCTTCAATCTGCCTCAAGTGCCAGCTTAAGTGAAAAATTAAGGAAAACATACTAAGTAATTGAAACACCAACACAGACTTAATCAGTTTTAATGCGAAAAGATGGCGACGAAAGAAGAGAAGAAGCAGGCCGCTAGATTGGAGAAAAGAAGAGCTGCTCAGGAAGTAGCAAGCGCATCAACCTCTGAGCAAACGAATGATAAACGTACAGAGAAAGAAAGAGGAGGAAAACTATAAGTCAAGTGGATTTACTGCATGTTATCATGCTGTGCACCATTACTAGTTTATTATACAGTGGAACCTCGGTTTGCGAGTAACTTGGTTTACGAGTGTTTTGCAAGACGAACTAAAATTTTTAATAAATTTTGACTTGATAAACGAGCGAGGTCTTGCAATATGAGTAGTATATATACGCTTTGTCTGCTGAGCGTCATGTGATCACAATTGAGCTGATGGTTCTTCTCTTTCTCTCTCGCTGCGGGATTGTGGGCAATCGTCTCCTATTCTCCGTCTGAGTTGGCGTGCCTCACTCATATACAGTGATCCCTCGCTATATCACGCTTCAACTTTCGCGGCTTCACTCTATCACGATTTTTTCTCATACACGCTTACGTCACTACGCATGTGCTTTCTGAGAACTTTTATCTAAGCCCCACGATGGCTCCTAAACATGCTGCTTTTTTCTAAGCCTTCTGACAATGAAACTAAGCGCCGGAGGAAGATGCTTACCATCCAGGAGAAGGTGAAACTCTTGGATATGATCAAAGATGGCAATACCCTACAAAAGCCTCCTCACGCATATGAAAAGACAGCGCCAGCAACTGCCTATCAAGATGTTCTTCTGCCGCGCACCCAGACACCCACTGCCTACTCCTAGTACTCCTTCAGCGGAAGAAGACAACGACGCACCTGCTGAAGATACTGCACCACCTTGTCACGCTTGGGTCACAAATTTGCAGAGACACAGGAGGTTGTAGAAAAAAAAGAACTTTATTCAAAGAACTGCAAACAAACATTTGTCTCTTTTCAAAAGTTTACACGTGCTCCATGACAAGTCAGAGATGACAGTTCTGCCAGGAGCAGAGAATGTCTGAGAGAGAGAGAAAAAAAAACAACCAATTCCAAAGCTGAGAGGTGCTGCACAATACTTTTAAGTAAGCGGAGTACCGCATGAGAGGTTTATCGCGCGTTATAATGCAAGTAAGAAGGGTAAGGAGCAATGTGAAGGTAGACTGTCAACTGCTTCAGGGGTTTTCCCAGGGGCGTCCGTGTCCTCTGAGGCTGCGATCAGCGCTCCAGCTTACAACCTGAAGACTCTCCTACTGAGCTCATTTCTTCATAGGTTAGTGGTTGTGTGTAAGAACTGTGTGTTTGTGTAATTAAATGTACAGTACAATAATAATAATATGATATTTGTAACATCTAATATGTCTTATTTTCTCTTATTTTGTCTAATATATTGGGTAATACGAGTGTAATAGTGACTAAAGGGTGTTATTTCATGTCTAGAGGGCTCTAATAATATTAAAAAACGTATTTAGAAGGTCATAAACAGGTTTTCTATACTCTAACTGTGAAAATATTCGATTTATAAATAAAGAATCCTACTTCGCGATCTGCCGCTTTCCTATACACAGACACAGCAGTCAGGCAGAGTCGTGGCCAGGTAGTACTGTGCCCTGCGCATTTATAATGTTCCTCGTATCACCCATCAACGGCAGGCGCTTATAGCATGGCCGCGATCTTTTCGGATTCGCTTTTACGGCGAACTGCAACAGCGCTGGGAGACTGCGATTGCTTTGGGACGCTCTTCCCGTGTCGTCCCGTTGGGTGGAATCCCACAAGAGTTTAGAAACTCACTCACACCAGCCACGATTCTTTTCAAAGGTAAAGTACAGGTTAATTTGTTTTATGTATTTTTACTTTATATTTTGTATTAATCATTTTTATATGAATAGTTTTGGGTTGTGGAACGAATCATCTGAGTTTCCATTATTTCTTATGGGGAAATTCACTTTGATATACGAGTGCTTTGGACTGCGAGCACGTTTCCGGAAGGAATTATGCTAGCAAACCGAGGTTCCGCTGTATTTTACACCTCCCTAGTCTACAAAGATTTTTCTCAATTTTCTGCTGGTTCACAAGTCAAAACGTTTGAAAACCGCTGATCTACATTCTACATGTACATTGGATAGCTTATTGAATAACTGAATCTATGGACCATTGACAGCATCCACAGTGGGTTGGGTGTTCACAGACATTGCTGTGTATCTCTGTATTATTACAGGACGCAGAATCAGTTCAAAGTTTGGTCCTGTGGTCCTTGAGGTTGAATGCAGTCAACATGAGCACCACGTGTAGTGTGACAAACATCAAAACGGTAGACCATTTCATGCCACACACGTGTCAACTGGTCCCTAGTTATTACTGAATTCACAGCTTCCTCAATGTGATGTTGCAAATCTTGAAGATTAGCAGGCATAGGTGGAACAAAGACTCTTTCTTTAATGTGCCCCCATAGATGCAAATCGCAGGGTGTAAAGGTCTGGAGACCTGGGAGGCCATAGACGATGAGCAAGATCTTGTTGTCCACCTCTTCCAAGCCATCATCCTGGAATGGTGTCGTTCAGGTAATGCCGGACCACCAAGTGGAAATGAGGCTGGGCACCATCTTGCATGAAAATGAAGTCATTTGAATCTTCTTGAAGTTGAATTTTTAAACTGTAAACTTTCGTCTATCAAGTGATGTGCGGAATGTGTTTCTGTCTTATACAGTGTGTTTGAAATACATTTTTGAAATCTGCTCTTTCATTTTCAATAGCCCTGTATAATATTCAAACATCCATCCATTTTTCTAAATCTGCTAATAACACTGCAAACTAATAGGCTGTGGTGAGAAAAACAGTGGAGATTCCTTTCAAATACAGTTTTTCAAAATCAACACTAAACTTCATTTCACACACTCATTAAAAAGTACATTCTGCAGTTTTAAAAGTTTTTTTTTTTGTAAATTAACCAACATTACTCCTGAAGGGTCTGGAAACGCACATCACTATATTATCCAAATATCTTTTTAGAAATGGGTTTAGATCAATTTTTCTTAACCACTGGGTTGTGGGCTGCCACTGGTGGGCCGCAAGTGTAAAATGGAAGCGGATCAAGCTCAATACCCAGACCCCCCCAATCGTGTTCATGCTCGATTCACCAAGGGAACTGAGAATCACACTGGGGGGGCCCTTGTTGGGTTATGAAAAGACAAATGGAAAAAAGTGGGTCGCAACACCAGCAAGGTCGAGAAACGCTGGTATAGATGAAAATAAATGTGCAAAAACGATCTTTTGGAAACTTAACATGGCGAAACACATCCCATGATGAGACAGAATGACGTAACTCTTAGACAAAAGTTGAAATCCAGCAAATTATTTGAGAAGACATTGTACCTGTGGTATCAGATGATCTCCTACTTTACACAATCCAATAATGGTGTCCTCCCATGAGCCCTAGCACACTCCTGTGGAATGATGGGAATTGTAGTCCCCACTTGAGCAGTGCTTTTTGAGCTGGCCACCTCTATTACAATGTCTCTCCCCGATATGCCATATATCCTATATTTTGAGCTGGGCCAACAACATACATGAAAAATTTAGCAAAATTCAGTTCAGCCATCTTTGTGTGCTCGGACTAAGAGACAGACAGACAAACAAACAGCTTACAATTTCACTGATACGGACTGAGGTGTCTAATGGAAGGATGGGTCTCTAATTAAAAAGCTGGTCAGAGCGTAAAATGGAAGCTTCACATACGCTCAGGTTCCGAGCCTGAAAATGACAGCTCTGACAGCTTTTAAGAACACGGCGGATGGAAAGACGGGCCAACGTGAATATTAGGTAACAAAACGAGATTGACGGAGTGAGTGGCCTCCTTTCATTTGTAAAACGTCTGACGACTTCTGCCCTATAATTTGAAGAGCACTTTTAAGCAGAAGCATTTGTCTTATTGTTCAGCACTGAAGTGAGCATTTATTTTCAAGTAATACTTATATTTCCTTTAGAATGCGATTTCATATTTTAGGCTTAAAGGTCTTAAAAAATTTTTTAAAAATACAATAAAACAAAGACGCAGTGCGTCAAAACCGTATTTGTGCTTCAATGAAATGGAGCAACCTCACCCAAATGAGCTTTTAAGAAGGAGGAGTAAATGCTTCCATTTCATCAACCAAGTCACAACAGCTTTTTCATTTTCATCTAAAGCTCTTAAGAGAATTGCCATGTAATCCTTTCAGAAGACAAATATGCATCAACTGAAGCCATTTAAAAGGTAATCAGCGTGTTAATTACTAAAAATAAAAGGTAAATAAACGCAAATTAGCCAGAAAAGTAGAGGTAGGTAATTAACTTGAAAGGCATTTTTAACATGAAAAGGGGAAGACTTTATTAAACAATAAATAAAAACGGTTTACTTCTCCTACCCCCATCTGAGGAAATATTTCTGCGTAAAAGCCACTTGCACACATCAGCAATATTTAACTTATATAGTGCCCCAGAGCTCTGCGGGTAAGACGACTGCACTGTTAATAAAACTTGCTAGGCCATGGCTTCAATATCACAGAAAACTCAGCTTCATCTAATGTAGGGTTGTGCAGTGAATGAGGAGACAGTCCATCGCAGGGGACACGGGGTAAATACACAACTGTCAATCAAGCTGACAGGCACGTCTTTTAGGGATGCGGTAGGAAAACAGGAGTACCCCAAGAAAGGCCTAACAAAACACAGGGAAACATACAAAGCCCACTCAGACAGCACCAAGGCCAGGATATGAATACTGAATTTTAGTACTTTGAGACTACAGTGACTGGTAAAGCAGACGGCCAACAAGGTGTGAAAATGACAAGGAGATGGATAAACGATGAATCAGAGTTTAGAGTCGGACTAGTGTCAAGTCCGAGGAAGTCAAAACAATCGTGCACCCACACCAAAGTCAAAAATAACACACTGGAATTAATTTCCAAATAATCATAAGAAAACCCAAAAAACTAAAGCTACTACAAATCCAGAATCTTGGACAATGGGGGATGCGTGACATCAACATTTAGGCTGTTGCACTAGTGACGTCACGAATCACAACCTTCTGTTGTCACTCCTGCAAGCACAAGGGACTGTGGCTCCAAAGGGCAGCACCAAGCAGGGACACTTCAGTTCAATTCAAAAGCTTGATCACGTTCACGAGGGGATTATCCAGAAGTGGTTCATTTAACACTATTTTAGCAAAAATACATGCGTTTGGGACACTGTGAGAATACAACTGGATAACCGACACATGGATTTTGCAACACAAGTAATGTGTTTTTTTTAATCTTTTATTGAATTTATTAAAAGCACATAGCATTCCATACAATCAAGTCAAACTTAACAAAACTAAAATCAAATCAACCCTCACCCATGAAAAAGAGAGGAAGGCCAACAGCCAGAGTAGTAAAGAGAGAAACGAGTCTTTCTCCTCAATATAAGTGCGTATTCTAAAATGTTACTGATTAGGTCCTGCCAGGTTTTACAAAAAGTTTTGTACAGATCCTCTAAGTGAGAATTTGATTGTTTCCAATTTCAAATAGCATACTGTATAACATCAGTTACCCACTGACTTAACAGAGGTGGGCTAGGATTCTTCCAGTTGAGCAAGACAAGTGTATGTGCCAATAGTGAAGTAAAGGCCACTACAGTTTGCTTGTCCTTCTTCACTTTAAGCCCCTCTGTGAACCCACCAAACACCACTGTCAATGGATTAGGAGGGCCTGTGACGCCAAGGCTGTCTGATAGACATTTAAAGATTATGTTCATTTGGTGCAGGTCCAGAATATGTGGCCCAGTGAGGCTGGAGCTCGATTATAAAGTTTGCAGGTTGGATCTGCCCTGGAAATATTTTGCACAATTTCAAACAAGACAGATGTGCTCGATAAAAGATTTTAAGTTGGATAATTGAATGTTTTGTGCATATGGAGCTCAAGTGAATTCTGCGCATCGCTGCCTTCCACTCCGTTTCTGAAATGTTGAGTGAGAGATCCTTTTCCCACTGCGCTCTGTGATCTTTAAAAGGAAGGAACCTTAAAATGGTTTTATATATTATAGAAATGCTGTCAGGGTAAATACACAACTGTCAATCAAGCTGACAGGCACGTCTTTTAGGGATGTGGTAGGAAAACAGGAGTACCCCGAGAAAGGCCCAACAAAACACAGGGAAACATACAAAGCCCACTCAGACAGCACCAAGGCCAGGATATGAATACTGAATTTTAGTACTTTGAGGCTACAGTGACTGGTAAAGCGGACGGCCAACAAGGTGTGAAAATGACAAGGAGATGGATAAACAATGAATCAGAGTTTTAGGAGACAGGCTAATGTCAAGTCCCAGAAAGTCAAAACAATCGCACACCCACACCAAAATCAAAGTCAAAAATAACACGGTGGAATTCATTTCCAAATAATCATAGGGAAGTCCCCAAAACCAAAGCTACTACAAATCCAGAATCTTGGACAACGGGGGATGCGTGACATCAACTTTTAGGCTGTTGCACTAGTGACGTCACAATGTCACGTCCACAGCAGTGGATTCTTCTTATGTTTTCTAAACAGTTCACTCTTTCAGTTGTACTAAAAGTTATTATGCATTTTATTACTTGTGGTGGCTCATGAACAGCAAGCAGTATTCTTTAATGCTGGCAACACATTCTTTAGTTTTCACCATTAAACAAACACAGGCTGACATGGACTGCATCCCTCATGTAACATTGCTGGGTAGTCACCTTTAAAGAAAGGACATAGCAGCACTAGAAAAGGTCCAGAGAAGAGCGACTAGGCCAAGTCCAGGGCTACAGGGGGTGAGTTATGAGGAAAGATTAAAAGAGTCTTAAGGAGATTAAGAGGTGACATGATTGAAGTGTGCAAAATGATGAAGGGAATCGAGACGGTGACTTTAAAAAGCATTCTTTAAGAACACAGGGACACCGCTGGCAACTTGTGAAGGGAAAATTTCACACAAACAATGGGAAGTTCTTTTTTTTACACAAAGAACGATAGACACTTTGAATAAGCGACCAAGTAGTGTGGTAGACAGTAAGACTTTAGGGACCTTCAAACCTCAACTTGATGTTATTTAAGGAGAATGGAGTGGATAGGACTGACGAGCTTTGTTGGGCTGAATGCCCTGTCCTCGTCCAGAGTGCTCTAAGGGGCGTAAAATCAATGCTTTCATATAGTGGAGAGTTTTGACTATCTGATGATCTTCTCAGCTGTCACTGTATATTTCTGTCTCTTTCTCGTTTTTGTGTTCGGTTTCCTGGACTTTGTCTATGAGTCACTGTGTTTGCCTGCTGCTCAGTTGCTCTGTATTCACAATTACTTCTTGCTCGTCTATGTGTTTTGTCTCATCTTGTCTTCTTATTCTGTCTTGTTTAACTTGCTGGTCTGCCAGGTAGCTTAGTGCTGACTGCCCTAATATAATGACAAAATTCTACAAAATAGAAATGTAATGTTCATCCCTACCCATTATTTCAGTTTGCAGCATCTTCGCTAACTTATGCAAAGAACACAACGTAACCATCCAAGTAATGCAAGATGCTTGTTTTTAAGCGAGATAGCTGCTACCGAGATCTTTTTTTTTAGCTTGCAAGGAGCAAAGGTGTAGGTAGAGCAGAGCTTTCCAACCGTATTTCTGTGGTAAGCAAAAAAATCCCAAGGCACACCATGATTCTACCAACCACAAAAGAATTAACTCTACATACAAACTAAACGTTCCGAAGGAGCGGGACAAGGGGCAGCAAAAAAAAAAAAACAACTCAAAGATTGCCGTTCGCAGACACAGCACTTGTGTAGAGTATTATTTTCAATCGTTGACGTTAATGAACAATTGAGGACAGTATTTGAGGAGATTTAACGCAAGTTTTAATGTATGCCCATTTAAGAGATGCGTATTCTTTCAGTTAATTTAGTCTTTAGCAGCGCATTAAAAGTCAACAGTCATTTCGATTGTTTAATTTTTACTTTGACGTGTCTGTGTCTCACATGCTACGCCAATTTGAGAATTAATACATTGGCCTCATTTTCTTATTGCCTTTTTTTTCATCTTGCTTGTGAGGAAGGCATTCAAATTCAGGTTGTACTTACTCAGGTAGTATTTTGTTAAAAGTTCAGGTTTAAGGTCATTATTTTTAAACTATGCCATTCATTTTTTTTTATTTTTTAATTCCTTTGTGTTAATTCTACATTAATGTTGTGATTCACTGTGTAGTTACTTGATGATTTATGTATTAATTTTATAATGACGTGTTTTAATGTTAGATGCAATTAATCACGATTAATATGTGTGTGTATATATATAATATTGTCACACACGTGCACATGGGAGGCAGCTAGAAGGATCAAAAGAAGGTAATTCCAAGCCAGGCCAGGAGATGGCAGGGTGCAATAAACCCTTCTCTTTTATTTCTGCAGACCAGACATAGGAAATTCTGCCCGATTCCAAAAACTTTACTTCTAGTTTCCGCCCTGATGATGCTAATTCCGTTTCCAACCCCCCAAGAACATCACTTCTACCAACCTGTTTTAAAAGCTAGTCATCCTCCATTTGTACTCTGTCCTGTTGTTGGACTCAATTTGTTCATTTTTGTATTACTTAATCTTTGTGTTTGCAGCCTTATTGAAGTATACAGGTGGCTGCCCCATACCCCACTTTGGTATTAAGGTCTATTCATTTCACTATATATATATATATATATATATATATATATATATATATATATATATATATATTATATGGAAGTGTGTCTGTCTGTCTGGCCCAGGAGGTGGTGGAGTTGAGGTAACGGTTTCCCACCGCACCACCTGCGGACACATTTATACGTTTTTCTCCATGTAGTCCTTTTCAGTTTTGTTTTATCTATATTACTTTTACTCTGGTGTATATGTGTTTTATTTTCTCCGTTATCTTCGATTAGATTTAAATCATGCGAAGGCGACCCAAAGTTAAGTAGTCGAAAGAAGTGTGAGGTTACAGCATGAAGCTCAAAGAAAGCGACTAAATTTGCAAAAACCTCAAGTAAACGTTTTTCACGTTGTCATTATGGAGGAAAAAAATGAATTTAATCCATTTTGGAATAAGGCTGTAACATAACAAAATGTGGAAAAAAAGATGCGCTGGGAATACTTTCTGGATGCACTGTATATGGTGTATACAAACAGTACACATTTTTTAAATTTAGACCTACTATAGTTAAGCCAATTCGATGGACCGGCTTTTTGATTTTCTGTGTTTCGATTTCCTATAAAATACTGCTGGAGGTGCTGCGCCATACCACAGGGCATCTCCTAAGGCTCACCCTGTTGAGAAGTCGCTGCATCAAAAAAAAAAAAAAGAGAGAAGTGTGAAGTCTGCACAGGAAGGTTTTAATTTGTTTGACAGCTATGCAAATCCACTAAGTAGAACATCATCGAGACCCACCTGGAGCAGTTGTTTTAGATAGAGACATTTACATTTTATAAGGCAAGATGGAATACTTCAGGCATTTTGTTTATTCTCCTTTTTTGCATATTCGCTGAACTGTTCAGAATACTGTTTGCATTTTTTCCGGCATTTCACTTTGCTTCATCTAAAATATGCGCAGTAATAAATAAGCAGAAATTTAATGTTAACATCTCAGTGCTTAGTTCTCCCCTGTGTTTTGTTGTTGAATACTCTACCCAAAAATTATCTTTTTTTTTTTTTATTTCGTTACTCGCTCCGTGTTATGTGTAATGATGCCTGAGAAAAAATTTTAATCTTATGTTTTAATGGAGAATGGGCATAACAAATTTACTAATAGAGCACACATGACCGGGGACCAACACTGAACAGCAGGAACCGATATTAAAATCTCAATGAAAATGTCATGCTGCATATTCCACTAGTCAAGCATCTACTCAAAATTAGGATTTGTTTACATGGTTAGTTTTTTGCATTTCTTTCCAAAACCCTTTTTGCAAATCCTTATATCTTTTGCTATATTTACAGCAATCAACATTGCTAGGTCACGTCCCCTGGAAGTGCTCAATTCTGGTGCCATAATCGTACAGAGATAAAAAGTCAGCTTTGTCCATTCCTGGTTATCTGAATTTCAAATCAAAGAAATCCTCTGTGCAATTATAGTTCATGTTCAAGTTATTCTTTAAAGGCTTTTAGCTTCTGGCAGCAGACTTTGATTTTTGGGTAACATTTTGGGTTTGATGGCAGATCAGGCGAACCTTCTGTTAACGACTCAACTTTGGACAGTTTTCTTAATATTTCTTCTAGTCACCACCATCTCTTTTTCTCGTGCCTTGTCTTTTGTTTGGAGTCCTAGGGTGTTGTGACTGTGTTATCCATTATGGATGAAGTGTGAAGTCAAGCAAAATGACCCCTTTTATTGGCTTTTGAAGCAACTCTGGCCCCTTCTTCATGCAAGTTTGGCAAATAGTCATACGTTTACAACATCCAAAATATGTGTTTTTTATTAAAATATTCTAAAAAGATAAAGCGCATCCAGAAAGTATTCAGCCCCTACATTTCATTGTGCTGCAGGTTTAATTTTAAATGGGTACATCTGCCAAATTTGCCTATCAATCTACACTCAATAACCCCAAATGATAAAGTGACAACAACAAATTTACAAATGAATGGAAACGTCCCACCGGATGCCACACCACAAGTCAGTTGGCAGCAGTGATAGCAAATCAAACAAACTTTCTGATCAAGATGTTGTTAGCGTCTTTGCCACCAGAATGACATAATTTGTTTGGTGGGCACATGTGCTCAGACTTCCAGATAAACTCCACCACACTTTAAACATTTACCATCAGATGAAAGTCTTGCTTAATATGTGTGGACCAGCAGGCGGGCACACCGGTGCCCAAACCCAACACAGACAGGCGTGGGACACAAGTTCAAGGCACACGTTTTTTATTTTTAATTTTTCCCACAAGCCCAGCACAAATTTCTTCTCTTTCTTTTCTCCTCCACTCCGCATCACAAAGGGGTGGGCAACGTCGTTTCTGGAGAGCCCAAGTGGCTGCAGGATTTTGTTCCAAGCCAGTTTCTTAATGAGAAGTCACTTACTGCTGATGAAGCACTTATGGCTTAAGTGACATTTTGATGCTTCATTTTAGTGGTCTCAATTGCTAAGGTTCCCCACCCTTAATTGCTTATTTCAATCTTAAAGAGCTGCATTCACTGTTTAATGCCTCCTTATTAGCAATAAGATGTAAATGACAAAGCAGTCAGCAGTTCACCATCTGGCTTGTTTCCATTTACATCTCTGTGTGCTCATCATGCACCATTTGATTTAATAAAACACTTAATAGAAAATGTGACAGACTGAAAATGATCCGTCTTAGGCTTCATATCATTTTGATGATATCCTTATAAAGGAAAAAATCTACAATATAAGAACCTTACATTGCAGACTAGCAAGCCATAAAATTAAATAAGGTGCGAGACTAGCAAGGAGTGGTTTATAATTAAGCAATTGGGTTGGAATGAAAAACTGCGGCTCTCCAGGACCGACATTGCCCACCCCTGCCCTAAATTAGTAGGCAATGCCCACTTCTGCATGAGGCCTGTGTTGTCAGCAAGTATATTTTGAAGAAATGCTCAACAAAAACTTATCATATTTGAATCTGCTGCCTCAAGTGACGGTCACGAAAAGATTTTAACATCATGCTGCAAGGCATTCCTGATACAATGGGCTTCAAAAGAAGAGACCCTTCAATGTCAAAGTGAAAACAAATTTACTACAAACGAATGGAAACATTCCACCGGATGACACACCACAAGTCAGTCGGCTGCAGTGATGGCGAATCAAAGAAACTTTCTGACCAGGATGTTGTTAGCGTCTTTGCCACCAGGATGACATCATTTGTTTGGTGGGCACATGTGCTCAGACACCCAGATAAACTCCACCACACTTTAAACATTTACCATCAGATGAAAGTCTTGCTTAATATGTGTGGACCAGGAGGTGGGCACACTGCCGCACAAACCCGACACAGACAGGTGTGGAACACAAGTTCAAGGCACACGTTTTTTTACTTTTCCTTTTTCCCTTGTGGGACACGCCTGCCCCCGTTTCCCACCAGCACAGCACAGCACATATTTCTTCTCTTTCTTTTCTCCTCCACTCTTCCTGACAAGCTTTATCTCCCTCCTTCCGACTCTCGCTTCCGGAGTAGTGTCTGCTGGCTCCTTTCATAAGGCACCCAGAAGTTCTCCAGGTACTCGTTGTTGCACTTCCGGCAGCAATTCCAGGAGTGGTGAAAGAACTGCCCATAACGGCTCAGCAGCTACTGCAGCAACCCCTGGTGGTGGCCACGGGCCCCAACAGGGCTGTATCCAACTCCAACTCCCATGGAGACCTGCAGGACTCCGAGGCACCACTGCAACCCAGGGGGGCAGCAACCTACTGCTCCCTTAATGCTCTGGATACGCTCACTCCCTTGGTCCTTCCAGCATGGAGGCATCCTGGCCGTCCACCACAAATGGAATTGCATGAAATTCACTTTCCAAAAAGTGTCCATGTCTTTCTGTATCCCTAGATTAATAGGCCCCCTTCTGCACGAGGCCTGTGTTGTCAGCAAGTATATTTTGAAGTAATGCTCAACAACACCTGATATTTTAATCTGCTGCTTCACGTCACAAAAAGCTTTTAACATCAAGTTGCAAAGCATTCCTAACACAATGGGCTTCAAAAGAAGAGACCCTTCAATGTCAAAGTGAAAACACATTTATTAAAAAGGAGTGGAAACGTCCCACCGGATGCCACACCACAAGTCAGTCGGCAGCAGTGATGGCAAATCAAAGTTTACAGCGGCAATTCTGACAGTTGGGTAAAGCGGTCGATTCTCCCGGACGTGATGTGATTTGCTGCATTAAGTACAAACTGCTGAGACTCAGGAATGCTGCATGGCCTCCATGATATAGGAGTCAGTGGTGAGTGCAGACCCGATCAATAAATCATTGAACACAACATGGAACATTCAGACAACACAGTAAATAAAAGTGCTGGAGTGCAGCAGAGCCAAACTGCAGGTTGAACAACATTCTGGCCTCATTTTCACGTGCACTGGAATTAGCGTGCAAGCTGTGACTGACATTTCCGGGGAAGGATGGGAGAAACAGAACATTGAACTTGTCAGGTAATAATTAAAGTCGGATATATATGGAAACATTGCTCTTACTTTCATTTCCTTGAAAGGCCAAATTCCGTAAATGAGGCCAAGATCTGCACAGCTCTCTGTAAGGTGGGAGGAGGTCTGTCAGGCGTTTCCTTTTCCCATTAAAGCTTACGGTGCGAAGGACATTTCTAATTCAGCAGTTTCACTGCAAAGCACGATGGGGGTTTATTTCAGTGGGTGGCACAGTGGGTTGTGCTGCTGCCTCATGGACTCCAGCATCTTGGGGTGGAATCCTGCATCTTGATGTCGTCTGTGCAGAATTTGATTGTTCTCCCAATATGTCAGTGGCTTTTCCTGATGTATCCTAAATATGTGTGTAAAAAGTTAACTGGGGACTCAAAAAATGGCCTCACATGAGTCTGTGCCCTGCAATGCCACTGCTGCCAGGAAAGGCTCCAGCCCTCTACAATTCTAAACTGGATTAAGGGTATAAAAATGTTTGCGCCGTGTCTTACATATCCAGAATTCTCTATAATTGTTATCTTGAAATCTACTGTGATATTCTGTGGCAGTGACATTTACGTCTCATGTGACTCTTCATATGAAGTTATTAGATGGATTGGGAGACCATGGGGGGTCACGAGGTTACTGGAAAGGGGTCTGTGGCACTCCTGATATCACAACAAAAGGATGAGGGTCCAGGGGCCTCATGTATAAACAGTGTGTACGCAGAGAAATGTTGCGTACGCCCGTTTCCACGCTCATATCACAATGTATAAAACCTAAAGTTGCCGTAAAGCCACGCACATTTTCACGCTAGCTAAAACCCTGGCGTACACAAGTTCTCCACTTGGTTTTGCAAACTGGCAGCACCCAGCGTCAAAGCAGTGCTTTTGTTCCAGTGTGGTTTCCCTTTCTTTTTTAGATCCACATCCCTGACGCGGCTTTATCAAATACACTGAAATTAACCACATATTGTTTATTAGTTTAAGGCATCTGATTGTAATTAACCTGTAACAATATAATGGTCCATGGAATGGCCAAAGTAATCCAAATACCATAACTGCTTTAGCGTTGTTACTCTCGCTGCACCTTCTTCTTCTTCTTCTTCTTCTTCCAGCTGCTCCCATTAGAGGTTGCCACAGCGGATCATCTTTTTCCATATTACTCTCACTGCACCACTCGGAGTATTTATATCACATTGTTGGGGGACCCAAGAGGCTGGACCAGGCCAAGGGGACGCCCATGTAACGCCTGGCTGCAGCAGATAGAGGGTCATTTCCGGAGGGTGGGACTGGACCGCATGTCTGCCTCGGGGATTACCAACCAGGATCCTGAGCTGTTTCATCGTGTGGTGAGTACGGCAATGCGCTGTACCAGTGCCTGCT
This sequence comes from Erpetoichthys calabaricus, assembly GCF_900747795.2. NCBI lineage: Eukaryota > Metazoa > Chordata > Cladistia > Polypteriformes > Polypteridae > Erpetoichthys > Erpetoichthys calabaricus. The sequence continues at coordinate 92,162,965 of NC_041408.2, forward strand.
CCCCAACATGACTTGAATTGACTTGCACCACCATAACCTACAGTCTATGGGGGAGGAGCAAAAACTTTTGATTAATCAAGAATTTCGATCTCTGGTTTCTGACAGATCTCGACATTTTAGGATCCCCTGATACCGAAAACATCGATATCATAATGATGGGTGTGTATCTGTCTGTCTGTCTGTGTGTCACAGTCTCTTCAGGACGGTAGAGAGCTAAAAACGGCTGGAACGAAAAAATGCCAAACTCGAAACTTAAGCCTGTTATGAGATGACAATGTGCTGATTAGTCTTTATGCCAAATCGTGCAAGAGAAAGAGGCCCTCTAGAGCAGGGGTTCTCAAACTCCGGTCCTGGAGGGCCAAAGTGGCTGCAGGTTTTCATTCTAACCCTTTTTTTAATGAGTGTCCTGTTTTTGCTGCTAATTAACTTCTTTTCAATTCATTTTAATTGACTTGTTTTTTAAGATTTGTTCCCTTGAATTTCTTCATCGTTCCTCTGAATTGCTTCAGTTCATTCCTTAAATGGCACCCAAACAGAAATGAAATTAAGAAGTGAGTGAGCCAACAGAAGACCAACTAAGTCAGGGTCTCAAACTCCAACCAATTTCACTCCAACCAGTTGCTCAATGAGGCACTGAGTCTTGTTGTTAATTAAACTCATTCTTTAATTCCATGGCTTGTTGCTGCTCTCATTGTCCAATAGCAGACATTTCCAAAATTGTTGATTTTCTCTTTTCTAAGAGCACTGGTAAAATGTTTTGGGGTACTTGAGCAGATCAACATTCCTGGGACCTTCACCTTTCTTTACTTTCAGGTATTGTATGAAGGACACCAGTTGTTTTGGCACATTATTGTATCTCATTATTGTTTGGCAGCTAATTAAGGAAAAAGAAATAATTAACTCTTTCAGGGCTGATGTTGACTTTTTTCAAAATTCAGGGGTAGAGGACGGTAATCGGCTGTAAACTGCGACAAAACTCGCCTTTACTTTTTAGTTCGACTCTCTTTGCTTGAAAGAAAGTTACTTGGCTTTGTTGTTTTGACCTCGATTCCCTGCGTATGCATGAGTAGCGAAGAGTAAACAGCCTCTAAAATGGCATTGACATCTGGCGAGACAAAAGCAAATGTGCAAAGCAAAATACTCCATGGACGTTTTATGTATTATTGCTGAATTGGACTCTGAGTTTGATGCAAGTGATCTGGAGATGGATAACGAAAACTAAAGTGAGGTACCAGCATCAGCCTATCAGTCCCTAGCTGATCGTGGTGCTGAACATGTTTGTGTAGCTGATACGCTTACAGCAGCGTTCACCTAGGAGGACCACCACTTATGATGACAAGAGGTACAAAACATATTACACCACACTGCGACTGCCACTGTCGCTCACCTGCTGTGCGAAGATGGAGAGGTAGCCGACCCACCATGCATTCCTGCTGACCATCAAGCCGCCCCTGCACAGCCACTGCTGCCAGAGATGCCGAACAGGCGCCAACAGCAGCCACAGCATGTCGTTTTATGTTGATTTATGCGTTGTGTGCTTTTCAGAAAAATTAGGTTTTTTTTGGAAAAATTATTCAGCCCTCAAAGAGTTAAGGGGTCCGAGTCTTCAAGAGAAAGTCAATTAAAATGAATGCAAAATAAGTTAATTGGCAGCAAAAACAGGTCACAAATTAAGAAAAGAGTTAGAATGAAAACCTGCAGCCACTGGTGCCCTCCAGGACTGGAGTTGGGGACCCCGGCACTTGAGTAACCCTCAAATACCGTAATTCTGCAATGAATTATGAATTCTTCTCGTCAATTACTATCGTAATGACCTATTTTATGATCAGAAAGATCACCGTCAGAGCAGTAAATAATTACTGAAATGTTATTGAATAGTTTGGGCAACTTGGTTCCTAGGGCGCAAAGCCTACTGACATTCACATCCGAATTTTTTTATTTTATCCTTTTGAATGCTTTGCAGAGCACTACATGATGGTGCTTGTGTTCTGATTAGGACCCACAAACATAGCAAAAAGGCTGTGAGGTCTCCAAAAAAATCCAACCAAAAAGGACAGGACCTTCGCAGGCCTACCTAAATATAACTTCATCTCACGCAGGCACCCAGACACCAAACTCCACAAAACAGGAGTTGGCCTGCAAAGACCTAAAATGGGGCCCTTGTTTTTAAAGGTCAGTATACAGTTAATGTGAAAATGAAAAGTACACCCTTGTTTAAGGTTTTATGTATCAGGGCATAAGAAAAACAATTAGAAAAAAAAATCATCCGGTTCTTAGCAGGTGTTAGAATTAGGTAAATACAACCTCAGATAAACAACAACATGACATATTACACCGTCTCATTATTTATTTAACAAAAACAAAGCCAAAATGCAAAGCAGTGTGTGAAAAATGAAGTACCCCATTACTGCATCCCTAGGAATTAAGAGGGTAACAGCCTGGTACTGCTAATCAAATGCACTTAATTAACTGATCATCAGCAAATGTGACCACCTCAATAATAGCAGAGGCTTTGTCACTTTCCTGGTCTGGAACATTCAGGTGTGTCCTAACACAATGCCAAGGAGTACTAGGGTGTTGTACCGTGTTAGCCATCATGAATGCAGTGAGAAGACAAGCAAAATGACACCTTTTATTGGCGAACTAAAAAGTGTAATTTTGCTTGACTTCTCACTAACGCCAATGAGAAAAGACAGCAGCAATGATCTCAGAGAAGCAATTGTTGCAGCCCATCAATCTGGGAAGGGTTACAAGGCCACTTACAAACAATTTGAAGTACAAGATTATTCACAAGTGCAAAACATTCAGGACAGTCTCCAGGAGTGGATATCCAAGCAAATTCAACCCAAGGTCACACTGTACAATGCTCAGAGAAACTGCAAGAAATCCAAGAGCTCCATCTCAGACTCTAGGCCTTAGTTAGCTTGTTAAATGTGAAAGTTCATGTAGTGCTGGGAGGTATACCGGTTCATACTGAAAACTGTTTTTTATTTTTATTATGATATGGATTTTTCTTATACCGCAATACCGGTTTAAATAGCCTAAACAATGTTTCGGAACGTGGCACAGTGGGAAACTGTTTGAGGGGGGACCTTTTTCACTGCTACACTGCTAAACACGCATGCAACGGAGTACATGCATTAGTGGAGGTATTGAGCGGTGAAAATGGACAGAGAACATTCAGAAACTGAAGCTGTAGCAGATGATAAAGTTGAACATGATGACACAGAAGAACTTCTCCCGAAAAAAGGAGCCGTGCCTGTTGTCTGGAGAGACTTTGGTTTTAAAAGGTCGGATGTTGACCAAATTTGCTGCGCCATCTTAGCCGCAAACATGCTTTGGTGTACCATGAATGTGTGGGACTAAGATTGGCACCATCCACGTCCTCAGGAAAAACTGAAAAAGCTAGAGGACACTCGAATCAGACGTCACTTGTAGAGGTACTGTCTACAATAAAACAAAAGCAAGCGGTGGATCAAGATAACCAACGCCATTACAATCAATACAGCTAACATGTCAGTGGACAGAGATTGTTAACATTAACAGAAAGTGTAGTTGGTTTACAAAAAATATTTACTATATATTCCTTTTCTGAGACATGTTCAGTGCAATGCAACTTTTGACAAGCACCTCTGGATATTTTACTAAGTCTAAACGCCTCTTTGGATGGTTGAAAATATGTTGTCAACATTATAGTTTAAGTTGTTTGCAAAATTTGTTCTATATTTTGACTGCAACTGTCATGCAATGCAATTCCTTCTCCTTTAGTGTCACCCCCTTGAAGATTATCACTTTATGGGGCCATGCAAACCTGAATTAATACTTGTGTGCACATTAAAATGTTTTTTTTTTGTACAATTCTCATGACAGTGGAATACCTTATTCTTAGCCAGTCTACTGCAGTAATTGGTTAACATCCACTCATGTATGGGGGAAAAAATACCGTTGAATACCACGAAACTGGTATAATTTAGAAAAATATCGTGATATAGAATTTTGGTCATACCGCCCAGCACTAAGTTAATGACAGTACAATTAGAGAAAGTGGGGCTCGTTTGGAAGGACTGCCAGGAGAAGGTGTCTTCTCTCTAAAGACAACACGGCAGCACGTGCATCTGAACAAATCACAAGACTTCTAGAACAATGTCCTTTGGACAGATGAGACCAAAGTGGAGATGTCTGCCCACAATGCACTGCACCAGGCCACGTTTGTAGAAACCAAACACAGCATGTCAGCACAAACCCCTCACACCAAGTGTCAAGCACAGTGGTGGTGGGAAGGCTGAGGATTTGGGTTTGTTTTGCAACCACAGGACGTGGGCACCTTGCAGTGTACTCCTCTGTATACCAAAGTATTTTGAGAGTTAAATGTGAGGTCATCTGTCCAACAGCTAAAGCCTGGCCGAACAGGACAATAGTCCCAAGCACACCAGCAAATCTACAACAGAACAGCCAAAAAAGAGAAGAATCAGACAAGGTGTTGAAATGGCCCGGACCTCAACCTAAATGAAATGCTGTGGCGGGACCTTAAGGGAGCAGTGGGTAAAATGAATGCCCACAAACCCCAATGAACTGAAGCCACATTGTAAAGAAGAGTTGGCCAAATGTCCTCACAGGTGGCGCAGTGGTAGTGCTGCTGCTTTGCAGTAAGGAGACTGTGGAAGATTGTGGGTTCGCTTCCCGGTTCCTCCCTGTGTGGATAGCGCTTTGAGTACTGAGAAAAGCGCTATATAAATGTAATGAATTATTATTATTAATAGTCCTCCACAATGATGTGAGAGACTGAGAAAGTCAGACAGAAGACAATGACTTCAAGTTACTGCTGCTAAAGGTGCTTCTACAAGCAGGGCTGTGGAGTTGGAAACAATTTTGGGTCCCTGGGGTTGGAGTCAGCAAAAATGTACCAACTCCAACTCCTAATAAATTTAAATTGTAATGAAAAAACAATACAGCAAGTTCAAATGTCCCATTTCACAAACAATAGTCCTAATTAAGTACTTCTCTGATGTAAGAATAAAAGCCCAGTGCATAGTTGTGTTACTACTAGTGTGAAGTTCATCTGAGCGATTATACAACCTAACACTCACATATTGTAATCTGGATTATGGTACATTACAAAAATTGTTTTAATTTTATTTCAGATATAATGTGTTTAACAAGTGTCATGATGTAGGTGGAGGTGTGTGCTATGGCCTGATGTGTGTTCAGGGGTTCAAACTGGCCAATACGGTAGACAGTCAACTTCCTAGCCAGTAGTTCTGTGGTTAAATGATGACGTGTATGTTGCCTTCCTTAAATCAACATGGAAAATACTTTAGCATATTAAATACAGAGGAGTCAGAGTCGGGGTCAGAAGTACCGGAAACTAAGGAGTCGGAGTCGAAGGATTTATCTACCAACTCCACAGCCCTGTCTACAAACCACTGAATCAAGGGCTGTCCTTAGTTTTTCACACATGGCTTCTCCATTGCGGCTTCATTTTTGGTACAAGACAGATGACATGGTGGAATCTGTCATGTGTTGTTTTACACCCGAGGTTAGATTAAAGTAATTTTAGAACCTGGTAAGGACCAGATTTCTTTTATTATGCCCCGATACATAAAACCACAGAACTATAAGAGGGTGTACTTTCTTTTCCACATGACTGTATATCTTAAATATCCTGAGATATGCAGGATGCTAAACAAAATATGTATAAATAAAAAAAAAATATTAGCCAGTCAAAAATAAGCAAAAATGGCAAAAGATTAAAAAGAAGACAGCAGGGAAATCCTAAAAAAGGCAAACCCACAGCAAACAAATCTAAAAATGAGCTCTAAACCATCGAAGGGCAGAAAACAAAAGCAAGAAATCAGAAACCAGGAAAACAACACGCACAGCAAGCACTGCAGGACCAACTCACCTGCCTCTCCTATAGAGGTGGAGACCCCACAGCAGTGACACAAAAGTCTCTTGGGGTTCCACCCAAAAAAACACAAAGAGCGTACGCATATTTAAATATATAACACAGAGATACTAAACAATGAAGAGACATAACAACACTAACAGAAAATATAAACAAAAAATAAAAACACAATGGAAAGGAAATAAACATAAGGCAGGGAATAAACCCTGGCTGTAACAGAACAGCTTGATGTGAAAAATGAAACATGAAATAAACATTGTGATAGACGTAATTGACAGACTGGCATCCCAACTGGGATGGAGGATAGTACCTTACCCAGCCGGGTGGCCATTATGAATGCAGAGTGCAGATGGATGCTCATTCCAGCTGGGTTGGTTCTATTGCCTTTCCCAGTCAGTCAGGAGGAGGATATAATTGAAGGACACTGAGAGTTTGCCTCTATAAACACACATTCACCCAGTATGATAAATGGCATTGCTCCTCTGGCAATGCGTCCTCAAAGGAAACCCTGCTGGGTTCCCAGTGGCCCCGGAGGTGTGTGTGTGGGGGTGGGGGGTGGTTAGGGGTCTTGGACTGTCTTGTATTATGACGGCTCTGCCTGACCCAGATGTGCTTCCTGGGCGCAATGTTTTGATAAAAGAAACCGTTCTGCTTTACTCTGGTAAGTTCAAACCAGGAGTACATGTAGACAAAGTTGTCCAGGGAGAAGGTGAGGAGAAAGAATTATAGTTGTGGTGGTTGTAATAAGGACAGGCCTATTATTTAAAATAAATGGTCTCTTGAACCTGGGACTTGTGTTGTGCCAGGTATCTGGGGTATGGAACGTGCCCTACAGGCCACAACATTAAGTCATAGATCATGATTGTGGTTCATGATTTAAGGTAGATTGACAGAAAGACCTTGCAACCCTTTACACAGTAACAACACTACACAGCAGTAATTGATTAGTTTTGACATAATTTGCCTTTTACTTGCCAATTTTTGTTGCCATTTGCCACAAATTCTACTCTGAGTGGCCATTACATTAGGTTCACCTGCTGGGTAACACCTGCTCATCCAAACTACCACCTTGACAATAAGGAACCTAAAAAGGTACATACTGTACAAATGCAGCTCGGTCTGTAGCATGCACACCTGAACGAGAGGTTTAGCTGTCGATCAGCCCAACTTCAGAATGGTAAAAACGAGAGAGAGAGAGAGAGACCAACAGACAGACAGATCAGAATCAGAATCAGAATCAGCTTTATTGGCCAAGTATATGTACACATACAAGGAATTGGACTCCGGTTTTACCTAGTATTGTCCCTGATGCTGTGAGATTGACTTAAGTGTTCATGAGAGTGATGGCCTGAGGAAAGAAACTGTTCACATGTCTGGTAGTTTTGGCGTACAGTGCTCTGTAGCGCCTACCAGAGGGAAGAAGTTGAAAAAGGTTGTAACCAGGGTGTGATGGGTCTGCAATGATGTTTTCTGCCCGTTTCCTGACTCGAGATCTGTATAAGTCTTGAATGGAGGGCAGATCAACACCAATGATTTTTTCTGCAATCCTGACTGTCCGTTGAAGTCTGTTCCTGTCCTGTTTTGTGGCTGAGCCAAACCAGACTGTGATAGATGAACATAGAACAGACTGGATTACTGCAGAGTAAAATTGGATGAGCAGCTCCTGAGGCAGGTTGAACTTCCTGAGCTGGCGCAGGAAGTACAACCTCTGCTGGGCCTTTTTAACAATTGTGTTTATGTTTAGTTCCCACTTTAGGTCCTGGGAAATTGTGGATCCCAGAAACCTAAAGTTTTCCACAGCAGACACAATGCTGTTGAGTAGTGTGAGAGGGGGCAGCACTGGGAGGCTCCTCCTGAAGTCCACTGTCATCTCCACAGTTTTAAGCTTGTTCAGCTCCAGGTTGTTTTGACCACACCAGAGGGCCAGCTGTTTGACCTCTCGTCTGTATACAGACTCGTCACTGTCCTTGATGAGGCCAATGACTGTCATATCATCTGCGAACCTCAGGATTTTAACAGACGGGTCTCTTGAGGTGCAGTCATTTATGTAGAGGGAGAAGAGCAGAGGAGAGAGGACACATCCCTGGGGGGCGCAAGTGCTGACTGTTCGTGTGCTGGATGTGATTTTTCCCAGTCTCACTTGCTGCTTCCTATCTGTCAGGAAGTTTTTGATCCACTGGGAGATGGGAGCTGGTACAGTGAGCCAAGTGAGTTTGGTGTGGAGGACTTCTGGAATGATAGTGTTGAACGCCGAGCTGAAGTCCACAAACAGGATCCTAGCATATGTCCCTGGAGAGTCGAGATGTTGCAGGATGTAGTGCAGTCCCATGTTGATTGCATCATCCACTGACCTGTTTGCTCGGTAAGCAAACTGTCCCTGGGATTCAGTTGCTGCACTACACTAGCCTGCAAGCATCAGTGATGGCCTCTGTGTGCAGCCAGTTCAAGTGCAGTTGGCGTTGTCGGTGATTTACTGAATTTCATCAATGGCGTCATTTGCACCTTGTACATATAATAATAGATTGTTTTTTTTTTTAATAGTTTATACAGTTTGTTGGCAGTGTGTACAATGATCAGTGTTACAGTAATTGTGATGCTCCTTGCATAAAAAAAAAATGTTAAATTTAAATTTCACTTTTTCTTGGTGAATTGTGATGTTTCCTTAAAAAGTGCAGCAAAAAAGTACTTGGCGCCCGGGGGGTGCATTAACCCCCCCAAGTATGAGGCAGTTTAAGGGTTAATATAACTGGATGGATTAAAAGCCAGACATCTGTATGACCATCAGCATCAAGTGACTCTGTGAGAACCCTAACTACAAAGAGGACTATTTCATTTATGTTATGTAGAATGCCCAGAGGGGACTGGGTGGTCTCGTGGCCTGGAACCCCTGCAGATTTTATTTTTTTCTCCAGCCTTCTGGAGTTTTTTTTTGTTTTTTCTGTCCACCCTGGCCATCGGACCTTACTCTTATTCTATGTTAACTAATGTTGTCTTATTTTAATTTCTTGCTTTGTCTTTTATTTTTCTTTTCTTCATTATGTAAAGCACTTTGAGCTACTTGTTGTATGAAAATGTGCTATATAAATAAATGTTGTTGTTGTTGTTAGATAACTAGCAAATGGCTCTTACACACAAATCGCTCCAGAAACTCCTTTCTTCCTAGTGCCATATGACTTTTCAATAAGAAATATTGGAGATAATGATTAAGGTTTTGACATATTTTTTTTTTGGTGTAAATATGTATTATCTAACTGCTTTACCTTAACTTTTCTTATTTCTATTTGTCTGTTTTATTTAATTCTGTCTGTTATTACATGCAACTGAGAAGGCAAATTTCATGTTTTCTTGTGTAAACATGACTAAATAAAGAAACCTTAAACCTTATGTTCTTGGGGGGGCATCTTCAACACTCTATAAGTTTATACTACCTCAAGCGGAGAGGGGGTGCTGTCACTAATTCCATTTTCCTTCCGCAGTTCACAAGCTCGCCAGTCAGATCATGGGAGACCCACAAAGCCCTGCCCTTTCTGAGTTGGCGCTATAAGCCTGAAGCTGCCAGAAGGGAGCGGTCATGTGAAGTGGAAGGATCATTCCTTCAGTACCTGACTGCATGACAATCATCAGTGCACTCTCAGCATTAAACGGGGTTACTAGCTGAAACCCCAAACCTTTTATATGTTTATTGTTTCTTCTTTTGATTACTATACATATATACGAGGGACATTCAAAAAGTTTCCACACTTTAACTCTATTTATTAAGAATTTCAAAAACAAATGACATCAGTTTTATACATAGTCACCTTCCTGTGTGATGCAATTTTTCCGGCGTCGTACTAACTTTTTAATACCATCAGCAAAAATGTTTTTGGTCGAGCGCGTAGCCACTGCTGCACTGCTACTTTCACATCAACATCATCATCACACGTCTGTAGCTGGACGTCCGAAGCGCTCTCTGTATCCGTCACACCAGTACTGCCATTTTCAAACATTTCAATCCACTCATAGACGACACTACAAGAGAGAACTTTATCCCAGTACTGAGCACACATGTGGAGAAGAATTGGTGCCCCCGGCACACCTTCTGCTCACAAAAAGCATATGACAGAATGCCATTCCTCTTTGGTGCAATTTAGAAGTTTCGCAGCCATCTTCACCACAGGGTGACGACTCTTATACTAAACTGCAAGCACTTTCCAGACAGAACTAGTCACATGACCCTGTCAGACACGACCAAGTACAACTCCTCCCGCCTTCACCGTTTCCAACGAAAATATCTGTAGTACGAAGAAGGGGCCTGAGTTGCCTCGAAAGCTTGCATATTGTAATCTTTTTAGTTAGCTAATAAAAGGTGTCATTTTGCTTGGCTTTTCTTGACGAAAATATAAAAGTGTGGAAACTTTCTGAACGTCCCTCATACATTTATTTCAAGCTGTTGATAGAAACATGTTATTATTATAATAACTTAATTGTCTGATGCCCTTATCCAAGGTAACTTACAACCTTTGCTGTACAGCTGGTTCCATTACTTTTGTTTTTCCAATTGGAGCACAGGCAGGTGAAGTGGCCTGCTCATGGGCACACAGGGTCAGTAGTGGGATCTGAAGTTTAAAGCCTTAACTACTAAACCACACTACATGCCTAGCAAGGTACCATAAAATTAATTTTAAAATACTGCCAAGACATTACTAGTGCTCCTGATGGCCATGACTGCTTGCGTGACTGATTTTAGTTTATTTTTCACATATGACTTGAAACCCCATTTCTAGCTGTCACTCCTTCAGTGTCCCAATGGTTAGCACCTTTAGCTAATCCCTTAAGTCATGAATAAATGCTATCTGGTTATTAGAGAAACCTTTGTGACTGCATTAGCACCACTGGCACCTGTCATTCACCTCACTGGGGGTGCAAAGTTCTAATAAAGTTCACCTCTGGGTTCAATAAATGGCCAAAATAAAACAGCTCTCTCACAAAACGTGTCACTTTATTATTGTTTTGTGAAATGATGGCCACTCCATGTGACAGACTGCCAAGACACTGATGATTTTAGTCAGAGACGTCTATTACTGTCCTGACAGAAGAAGGCCAACTAAAAGAAGGGGGGGAAGCCCAGATGTACAATCGCATAAGAACATCAAATTGTGTGTTGTGAGAAATAAACGCCTTGCAAGTCCTCAGTTGGCGTCTTCCTTAAACACACACCAAAACAAAGTGCCATATGAAAAACAGAAAAGGTGCTGGCTTTTGAGTCAGTTTCAAAGAAAAAAATAAACATATCTGGAGATGGCAAATAAATTAAAAAACACTGCAGTCGCAAAAGCCTGCACTCACCCAGAAATCCACCTGCCAATGTCTCTGTGCTGGCGCACTCTTTAACTTTTGACAAGTGACACAAACACAGAGGTTACTTACAATGAATGAAAAACAGAGTTGCTAAGAATTAACCTGCCCGTCTGTGCCCAAGGATCGAAGTCACCTAACAGTTCGTTGACGTGGTAAGTCGCGAATGAAGACAGCACGCGTGCTCGACCGTCCCGTTTACTTTCTCTTTGATCAATTAATTTGTGTGTGAAGGAGAGACGTTTCATCTATTGACAAAGCCTTGCGTGTAGTATGCCTGACAGAAACGCCAAAGAGAAACACAACACTATAATCTTAATCATAAGGTATACCAAAAAACGTTGCAAAACTTAAAACACCATAAAACGAAAAGCTAATATTCACCTCTGAAAGCTGTGCAGAGGGCGGCTGAGAGCCACCTGGAGGCCGCCATGTTTCGAGTCTTCGGGTCCTGCGGCAGGCGGCGCGAATGTCTGTCGAGGTGCCTGATGAAAATGGTGACGACAGCGGGTTAACGGTTTGGCATCCGTACAAGTTTTAGTAATTTTAATGAGAAAAACAAAAGCAACAGAATTTAGCAAAACATTCTCATTATGAAAACTTGCCAAATGACAAGAGTAGACTCCAACTTTAGGACCCCTCAAAGAGGCGGCTCGCTGCGGTTCGTGTATGAAACAGACAGAGGGGCGGGGCGGAGTTGATTATAGGAATGAACGGGTTGGGATGGGACTTTCTTACTGTGCAAATACGGTTTTTACCTTGAAATATTTTTGACTGTTTATTTTTATTGGTGAAAAATAAATAAAGATATGATCGCAAAAAATATAGATAGAAGGGTCACTGCAGTATATAATAGATTTGAAAGGCACTAATGTGATAGATATGCTTTATTTGGGGAAATGGATACTTTAAAAAAGCTCAAGAGAGTATATATTCATTTATATTTATACTCATGTTGTACATGGCAATCCCTTTACACTTTAACCTGTCCAAAATGGTAAACAAAGTACTAATGTACGTGTTGGATAAAAATATCCAAACTGATAATAGGTTGCCAGATGCCTCATTGTTGATTGGTTGACACTTAAATTGAGTGGCAAAAACAGACAAGCATGGCCTATCTGAATATGACAGAAGAGCTTGTCATTATGTTCCTCTGGCTTCCCTGATGCACCTCCCAGACTGATTTTGAAAGGCTTGCACTTCCTTGCTTCATCCCAGTCCTGTTTCAACACAACTCAGTCCCATTGCATGCCCAGCAAGATTGTCCATTTACCCTCAGCCACCTGTATTCCCTCAGACAAACTGGCCAGAATCTATCTATCTATCTATCTATCTATCTATCTATCTATCTATCTATCTATCTATCTATCTATCTATCTATCTATCTATCTATCATATAGTGCCTTTCAGTTCTGTCTATTATATAGTGCCTTTCAGTTCTATCTATCTATCTATCTATCTATCTATCTATCTATCTATCTATCTATCTATCTATCTATCTATCATTGTATAGTATGTTTCTTATCTATCTACCTATTTATAACATTTCATATTTAATCTTTTTTCTCTTCTTGACAAAAATAGCTGTTCTGTTAATGTGGTATGCAAAGTCCATCATTATGGTACAGTGCTCCTCTATGATTTTAATTTTATTTTTCTGTTTCTTATAATGAGTGGAAATGGCAACAGACCTCTTATTAAATCTCCTTTATCTCATTTGTGTGCCTTAGTCAGATGCGTTCCTCTCAGTTATCATGTTGACAAACATTGGATAACAAGGTGGATGAAATCAGTAATGAAATGTTCCATTTGCCTCCAATTTGGCTGCATTAGCGTTACACTGACGTGCTGCTTGTAGATTTTTATTTCAAATGAATCTGCATCCATCAAGTGCACCGCGTAACAATATAATAAACCTGACCTAGGAAGACGCTGAAGTTCCCCCCCTCACATGTACATCGGTATTAAAATGGAGTGGGGGGGTACTTAAAAGTACAAAAAGACCAATAATTAATGAAAACAGAGCAGTTTATACTCCCATGTGTATGATGTAGAGGGCAGTGATCTCAAAGTAAAGGCAAATTAGCACAAAATGTCATTTAAAAGAAAGCTCCCACTACTACATTTGGCTGGGGCGACTAAAGGATGGTCTCTTACTGACTGAGTGAACAGACTCTCACATTGTACTCCTGCATCTCTCTGTCAATTCATAAAGTGGGCAGAATAGTGATAGATAGATAGATAGATAGATAGATAGATAGATAGATAGATAGATAGATAGATAGATAGATAGATAGATAGATAGATAGATAGATAGATAGATAGATAGATAGATAGATAGATAGATAGATAGATAGATAGATAGAAAGGAAAGGCTATATATTTATATATATTGTCACACATGTGCGTATGAGAGGCAGTCTAAGGGCTTATCTGAGGGTAAGCAACAGAGACTGGGATTGATGAAGAGCACTAATGCCTTTTCTCCCTTTTCCACAGACCTTTAGAGTGGAAGACCACTTAAAAACTCTACCCACTTCCAGCTCCAGACCACACCCCTTCTACTGATCTCACTTCTCTTCCTATCCCCCACCTCTTCCGGCCAAGAAAGTATAAGAATATATAAATATCTCTATATTTAAATACTTTGTTAATCCCAGAAGGAAAATTGTATTTTCACATTACTTTTCCAGTCAGAGTATAGGGTCAGCCATTGTACAGCACCTTTGGAGCAATTTTCACGATAAGGGTATTTCTCATGGGCCCAGTAGAGTAGGATCTCTTCTGGCATTAATGAGATTTGAACTGACAATCTTCCAGATACTAACATAGATCCTTATACTGTAATAAATATGAAACATGCCATATAATAGATATTTAATCTATGAATCTATTAGTTTATAGATTCATTAATATTAATTAAGAATTATTAGGGGCGGTTCGCTTCCCAGGTCCTCCCTGCGTGGAATTTGCATGTTCTCCTAGTGTCTGCATGGGTTTCCTCTCACAGTCCAAAGACATGCAGGTTAGGTGCATTGGCGATTCTAATTGTCCCTAGTGTGTGTTTGGTGTGTGTGTGTGTGTGTGTGTGTGTGTGCGCCCTGCAGTGGCAGTGCAGTGGCGCCCTAACCAGGGTTTGTTTCCTGCCTTGCGCCCTGTGTTGGCTGGGATTAGCTCCAGCAGACCACCGTGACCCTGTAGTTAGGATATAGCAGGTTGGATGATGGATGGATAATAATTATTAATTACTCTATATTAATCTTTAATTATAATAGATATCTGAAAGGCATTATCTAATAAAGAGACAGAAAAGGCACTATATAATGAAATGCATATGTTTGTTAGATAGATAGATAGATAGATAGATAGATAGATAGATAGATAGATAGATAGATAGATAGATAGATAGATAGATAGATAGATAGATAGATAGATAGATAGATAGATAGATAGATAGATAGATAGATAGATAATGCTTTATTTGTCCCAAGGCAGAAACTTAAGAAATATTATAACAAACAGCCACAACAGCCCCCATACCCCCAGACACCCACAAGTTTTAAACTTTGTACCAATTTTCTGGCCATTACTTCAGCCGTTTCCAGTTCCAGGCTCAGTATGGCTCTTGCACTAAGGACCCTTGAAGCCCACCTCAAAGTTCATTTTGAAGTACTTCCCAGAATCCCCCAGGAGTGCCAGGCATCAGTGCCCACTGGTCACCCCTCAAACCTGTTATTCTCGTTACTTAGATTGACTGAAGGGCATATCAGACAGAATTTCTCCTAATAATCACCTGGCTGTTTATTTTCCAAATGGTTGCTGTTTACCTCCATCATTACTGAGTGACTCTTTTTAAAGGCACATTCTTTATATGGAAGCTGGAAATGTGAATGTAATGAGTGGTGACAGTTTCAATGAACAATGTGCCTCGCTGGATCCACCGTGTCATACACATTCCTCTCATTTAAGCTATGTCTGACTTTGAATGAAGTATCTGCATGCAGAACATACAGAGCTTGTAAAGCTGGCACTTTGGCCCTTTAGAATGTCCATGGTGAACTCTGAAAGGTGCCCAGACAGCCCAGTCAAGTCAAATATGAAGATAAAGAGAAAGGAATTGGATGGCGAGCACTTGAAGCTGTGCAGAGGAGAACAACCAAGTGCATCCCAGGACTGAAGGACATGTCCGACTGTGACCGACTCAGAGAGTTACACCTGTTTAGTCTGAGCAGGGGAGTCTGTGTGCAGACCTCATGCAGGTCCTCAAAGTCCTCAAAGGCGTTGATAAAGGAGACTGAGCAGAATTGTAAATGGTGAGTTCTGTACTCAAGGACATCAGTGGACATGAAGGGGAAGTGCATTTAGCACTGAAGCCAGGAGGCTCTTCTTTACTTAAAGAGTTCTGGAAATCTGAAAGAAACTACCAGGCTGTGGAGTTGATAGCCTTTAGGAAGGACATGGATGAGATTTTGGGACAGCTCAGCTCTTAAAGATATGAGCCTGGTGGGCTGAATGCTCATTTAATAATAATAATATTAATAATACTCTCGTTTCTCAAATTTCTTATGGCCGTATGTTCTATGTCAGTGGTCTCAAAGTCCAGTCCTGGAGGGACACAGTAGCCACAGGTTTTCATTTGAACTCTTTTCTTAATCAGTGACTTGTTTTTGCTGCTATTGAACTTCTTTTGAAATAATTGTTGCTCTTGAAGAATCAGACCGCTTAATTGTTTCTTTATTCTTAATTAGCAGCCAAACAATAATGAGATACAAAATGCACCAAAACAACTGGTGTCCATCATACAATATCTGAAAATAAAGAAAGATGAAGGTCTCAGGAATGCTGATCTGCTCAGGACCCCAAAACATTTGAACGATGCTCTTAGAAAAGAGAAAATCCACAATTTCGGACATGTCTGCTATTGAACAATGAGAGCAGCAATAAGCCATGGAATTAAAGAACGTGTTTAATTAACAACAAGAATCAACACCTAATTAAGCAACTGGTTGGAGTGAAATTGGTTGGAGTTTGAGGCCCTGACTTAGGTGGTTTTCTGTTGGCTCACTCACTTCACAGTTCATTTCTGTTTGGGTGCCATTTAAGGAAAGAAATGAAGTAAATAAGAGGAGCAAATCTTAAAAAACAAGTCAATTAAAATGAAAGGAAAGGGAGTTAATTAACAGTAAAAACTGGTCACCAATTAAGAACAGGGTTAGAATGAAAACCTGCAGCCACTGTTGCCCTCCACGAGCAGAGTTTGAGACCACTGTTCTACGTGAAGGTGAAATGGTTTTATCAGCACTGCTGCCTCACAACAAGGAGACCAGGGTTCACATCCCAATTATTGCCAGTGCCCTTCCTTGAGTCCGTGTGGTTGTCTTCTGGGATCTCCGGTTTCCTCCAACAGTCCAAAGACATGAATGTTAGGTGAACTGGTATTACTACATTGGGCCCAGTGTGTGTGGCAGCGCATTTGAGTGTGTTCACCCTGCAATGGACTGTCCAGGGCTTCTTCCCGCCTGTCATCTGATGCTTACTGGGATAGAATGCAGTTCCTTGCAAACCCTGCTCAGGATAAGCAGGTATGAAAATGAATGGCGAGATAGAATTGGATGTGCTCAGGATGAAGGGTCCCATTCACCCCCTTCAGATGCAATGCTGTCAGATTCTGTGTCTTCCATGGTGTACTGACTGAAAAAAAGGCAGTCATTCCAAAAACGAAAGGGAATCAGGAGAAAAGGGCAAAGCAAGGGTCAAAACTGAAAGTCTGAACGAGAGAAACACCAAAGCCAAATCGTAAACCAAAAATCGAAGTCAAGGGGGCAGAGCTTCATTTCAAAATGCCAAAAGGGACAAAGAAAGTAGCACACAGAGTTTGGTCCATTGTGATATAAACTAAGAGTCCCAAAGCACAAGAGGCCCAAGAAGTTTGCAAAAATGCCCACTAGTGGGGGATATTCACACCAAAACCCCGGATAGTAATCGAGCAAACACAGAATCTTTATCATATACTGTAAAGGGTTTGTTATTCCCCAAAAAGCTCTGTCACACCATGAACCTCTGAAAAGCACCAAAGGCATAAAGGAGTTGCCAGCAAGACAATCCAAGGCGAACAAAGTCCCAATGCGGTAATCCAAGGAAAGGATCAAAAAAAAAAAAACAACAGAAGCTCAAAAATCCCAGAAAACACAGCAGGACAAGCACAGGGAAAAATCACAGAAACTCACCGACTCCCAAGCACATTCCAGTGGGAGACCCTCCGGTTTTATAGGACAAAGGCCAGTTCCTGGCGGTGATTGACAGGTGGCCCCGCCTCACAAAACACATGAAACTAAACACAAGCAAAGGAAATACAGCAGATAATTAAACATTTGGACGTGAGCATCAGGAAGCTTTGTGCCCAAGGAACCAAGTGACCCAAACTATTCGATGACATTTCAAGAATTACTTATCATTCTGATGCTGATCTTTCTGATCATAAAATAGGTCATTACAATAGCAACGGACGAGAACAATTCATAATTTCATCGCAGAAGTACAGTATTGGAGGGCCTCTTTCTCTCGCACGATTTGGCTCAAAAATTAATCATCCATCCATCCATCCATTTTCCAACCCGCTGAATCCGAACACAGGGTCACGGGGGTCTGCTGGAGCCAATCCCAGCCAACACAGGGCACAAGGCAGGGAACCAATCCTGGGCAGGGTGCCAACCCACCGCAGGACACACACAAACACACCCACACACCAAGCACACACTAGGGCCAATTTAGAATCACCAATCCACCTAACCTGCATGTCTTTGGACTGTGGGAGGAAACCGGAGTGCCCGGAGGAAACCCACGCAGACACGGGGAGAACATGCAAACTCCACGCAGGGAGGACCCAGGAAGCGAACCCAGGTCCCCAGATCTCCCAACTGCGAGGCAGCAGCGTTACCCACTGTGCCACCGTGCCGCCCCAAAAATTAATCAGCACATCGTCATCTCATAACAGGCTTAAGTTTCGAGTTTGAGATTTTTCCATCTGACCGTTATAGCCTCAAGAAACTGTAGCACACAGACACACACCCTTCATCGAGAAAGCGATATTTTCAATATCAAGGGACCCTAAAATGTCGAGATCTGTCGAACACCGGACATGGAAATTTTTGACAAATTTAATCCAGCGACATTCATGTCTCTGGTGACACTTCCTATGAAGTCAGTAGATTGATTGGGAGAGCATGGGGGGGTCATGAGGTTGCTGGATAGGGGTGTGTGGCACTCCCGATATCTCAGCAAGAGGACGAAGGTCCAAGTCTTTACAGTCCTGGTGCTCCCTGTTTGTGAGACATGGACGCTATCCAGTGACCTGAGATGAAGACTGAACTCCTTCATGTGTGCCTCTTCAGAGGGTCCTTGGGTCCCACTGGTTTGACTTTGTGTTGCTCATGGAGTCCCGAATGAGGTACATGGCCTGCATTGTGAGGGAGCGTCAGTTACGGCACTATGATTACCCGAGAGCGATCCGGCTCACAAATCCTCATTGCTGATGACCTGAGTGGCTGGACCAGGCCAAAGAGATGCCCACGTAACACCTGGCTGCGGCAGATAGAGGGTCATTTCCGGAGGGTGGGACTGGATTACGTGTCTGCCTGGGGAGTTTGCCAACCAGGATCCCGAGATGTTTTGTCATGTGGTGAGTGCGCCAACACGCTATACCAGTGCGTGCGTCCCAACCTGTCCTGAACTAAAGCTTTCCCCACCTCCTCCATAGATGATAGGTATGGGGGGGGGGGGGGGGGGGGGGTGCAAAGCAACCAAATTAACATTAACACAAATAAATGGCTTAACAAAGAACAAAAGGGACAGAAAGCATGGATTTGAGGCCCAGCCAGAAGAAGAGCCCTGACTGACATGTAACACTTGGGGACAAGACCCCATAGCGATTGGAAGTCAAGAAGTCTTTTTGAAGTGTGTGTGTGTGTGTTTCTCTCCCATGCTGGGTGTTAAGTTTGTGCCTTTAATTTGTTTTATGTTTCAGTTTTTGTCATTTTTCTGCTGCTCCCTTCTTTATTCTCCATTAATGTTTTGCTGTATGTTTTTATTTCTCACCTAAGGAGGCCAATTTCAAGCCCCTTATGTTATGTACAGCTGGGTTTCTTTTCTCCATCTTGTATTTATTTGTTGTTTTATTGTTATTTTTGCAATTATTATTGCTTGTCATGTTTTTGTGCAGTTTCTCCCATGTTTGTCTAAGATTTAAATGTGCAGCCATTGGGGTAGATTCCCCAGGAGGCGGGGCTACCCTGACATCACTGCTGCTGGCTCCGCCTTCTGACTTTATATTCAGTCAGGAACAAGAGACTCGGCAGCAGAACATGAGGATTGTGCTGGAGTTGTGAATTTTGTTGTTTCATTGGATTTTGCCTATCAGTGACCCAGTAAAAGGCTGTGGGCACCTGGGGCATCACAGCTTGTTTTTTTTTTTTTAAACTGTTTTTCCCTTGATGGGCATTTTGATATTTTTTGGGACATCTGAACTCTAAAAAGCATGTTCCCTATTGTTGGGCCTTGGCAGGCCTAAAGCCTGGCTGAGAAGTTGGGTGAGGCCTGTTCTAGGCATGCTAGGGGGAGCCCTGGCTTGGTTGTGCGGGTCTTTTTTAGTGGCCTCATTGTATTTTTCAATTTTGTGTGCTGCTGCACTGTAACAGCATCGAGTCTGTCATCGCGCCCCTTCCTTAAATGCCCCTTCCTCTATTGACTACACCTTCCTGTTGCCCTGATTTTGGAGAGCTGGGCTGTTAATGCAATTCACTTTGATTCCAATTATTTTTGCACTTGACAGCCCACTCTGACAATGCCGACGCGCGTCCTTTTTAATTAATTAGCCTTTGTTCCTTTTAAGGAGGGTCTCGTTATTTCCAGATCACATAGTCAGTAAATGACATTTAACAGCTATTAATATATTACTTAATATTTGCGTAATGTGAACAAAATTAGCTCATGTTGAGGGCACTTGAGAAGATACGCTTGCTTTAATTTAATTTGCGTGCCCACTATGGAGATGTCAGACTCGGGCACTTTGGTTTTTGAAGGCAGCTGAGCAGAAAAGCAAGAGCAGAGTGCAGCATGGGGCCATTTTAATGGATTGTGGTGATGCTCACTCAGGCTGGCAAGGGGGCTGGGGTGGGCACTAAGTGACCGTCCAGCTTCACATTCACAAATCGGCAGTAAATGAAGGTCCCTCGGAGGCACAGTTTAATGTTATCCTTCAAAGTGTTAATTAGTAAGAGCTAACTAGAAGCTGTGGAGAATTATTTGTGTCAAAATTAAATGCAATCCAGCATGTTAACTAAATTGAAATGTAATGCATGTATGTGGTGCACTTAATTTGGGCACAGTTTTATTGTGTCAGAATTAAAATCTTATCAACAAATTGATCGATTGCATTCACTATGGAAATCAATCTTCATGTCAGTTTGAAATCTACTCTCTGTATATAAAATCCTAAGCCTAAAAGTGCAACGATTATATGTAGCGTTATGTCACGTTTTTTGTCACGCTTTAAATCGTGCTTATTTTAAAACCTACATATATATGTTTGGTATCATTCTTTTCAGAATTTATCGAACATTAATGTGATGTTGTTAGATTTTCAGATTCTTAATACCATGTTTAAATTATAAACTAAAATATCAAGAACTCACGTCCTGCGAGACGAGACTTTGTGCCCACAGATTTAACCATGCCCGGGGCCGGAAATAAAAGACAAAGAGCAGATGACAATGACAGCTGCTCTACAGGCTTTTAAACGTTCGAAGCGCCGCATGAGATGCAGATCATGTGGAACGGCAGCAGCAGCAGCAGCTGATCGAGCAAAGAGGAGGTAAAAAAGAAAAACGGTATTTGTTTCCCGTTGTGTCACCGTTTAAGAGGGGGTTTTGGAGGAGCGACCGCGACTTCTTGGGGTGCGTTCAGCCCCCCTCTTCACAATGCAAGTGGCCGAGATGCAAAGTGGCTGGCACGTAGCGCAGGCCGGGGGTGTTGGCGAGCAAAGAGAGCAGGGGGTGAAGCCCCCTAGTACAATATAAGAGTGCATTGCATGTTAACCCTTCGAACTCAGCCTCAGTGTTGTGGACTCGCCGGTGGGACCGAACAGTAATGCAACTCTTTTTTTTTAAGAAAACCACATAAATCTTCTTTAACAGGTTTGACCACCCTAACCCACTCTGACCTTGGAGTACTGCACCCTCCACCCATCCTTCTGCTGATACCAGCATAGGAAAGAGTCTACCCCAACCCACAATCACAGCAGCCCAGGTAAGCAGAGAGATGAGGAGACTTCGTGCCAGCAAAGCAGCGGGTCCAGATAGAGTATCGCCACAACTGTTGAAGGTCTGTGCGTTGAAGCTGGGAAGTCCTCTACAGTGCATCTTCAACCTGAGCCTGGAACAGGGGAGAGTCCCGAGGCTTTGGAAAACATCTTGCATCACCCCAGTCCCAAAGGTATCACGTCCTAGTGAGCTGAATGACTTTTGGCCTGTCGCCCTGACGTCACATGTGATGAAGACCATGAAGTGGCTGCAGCTTCACCACCTGAGACCACAGGTACGCCATGCCCTCGACCCTCTGCAGTTCACATACCAGGAGAAGGTGGGAGTGGAGGATGCCATCATCTACATGCTACACCGATCCCTCTCCCACTTGGACAGAGGCAGTGGTGCAGTAAGAATTATGTTTCTGGACTTCTATAGCGCCTTCAACACCATCCAACCTCTGCTCCTCAGGGACAAGCTGACAGAAATGGGAGTAGATTCATACCTTGTGGCATGGATCGTGGACTATCTTACAGACAGACCTCAGTATGTGCATCTCAGGAACTGCAGGTCTGACATTGTGGTCAGCAACACAGGAGCGCCACAGGGGACTGTACTTTCTCCGGTCCTGTTCAGCCTATATACATCGGACTTCCAATACAACTCGAAGTCCTGCCATGTGCAAACGTTTGCTGACAACACTGCTATCATGGGCTGCATCGGGAGTGGGCAGGAGGAGGAGTATAGGAGCTTAATCAAGGACTTTGTTAAATGGTGCGACTCAAACCACC
This sequence comes from Erpetoichthys calabaricus, assembly GCF_900747795.2. NCBI lineage: Eukaryota > Metazoa > Chordata > Cladistia > Polypteriformes > Polypteridae > Erpetoichthys > Erpetoichthys calabaricus. The sequence goes on from NC_041408.2 coordinate 92,185,299, forward strand.
TACAACTGAACACCAGCAAAACCAAGGAGCTGGTGGTGGATTTTAGGAGGCCCAGACCCCTCATGGACCCCGTGATCATCAGAGGTGACTGTGTGCAGATGGTGCAGACCTATAAATACCTGGGAGTGCAGCTGGATGATAAATTAGACTGGACTGCCAATACTGATGCTCTGTGTAAGAAAGGACAGAGCCGACTATACTTCCTTAGAATGCTGGCGTCCTTCAACATCTGCAATAAGATGCTGCAGATGTTCTATCAGATGGGTGTGGCGAGCGCCCTCTTCTACGCAGTGGTGTGCTGGGGAGGCAGCATAAAGAGGAGGGACGCCTCACGCCTGGACAAACTGGTGAGGAAGGCAGGCTCTATTGTAGGCACGGAGCTGGACAGTTTGACATCCATGGCAGAGCGACAGGCGCTGAGCAGACTCCTATCAATCATGGAGAATCCACTGCATCCACTGAACAGGATCATCTCCAGACAGAAGAGCAGCTTCAGCGACAGACTGCTGTCTATCTATCTATCTATCTATCTGTACCTCAAAGTTAGTTCTGACATCACTTCATCTGTAAAAAAGCTGTTGAAATGCTTTAAGGATATGAAATATTGGATGGCACAAAATTTCTTGCAATTAAACAAAAATAAAACAGAAGTCATTATTTTTGATCCTACCACATCTGCGCTCACTTAGGACCTTTGGCAGCAGTGATTCATAATGATGTCAGAAACCTCGGTATCATCCTTGAGTCATCACTAAGTTTTGAAAAACAAATCTCCATGGTAGTAAAGTCCAGTTTTTACCAACTGAGGCAAATTTCTAAACTAAAATCCTTTCTATCACAGAAGGATTTGGAAACGGTCATTTATGAGTTTATTACATCTCGACTTGATTATTGTAACTCCTTGTATATGGGTCTGCCAAAATCTGCTCTGATATATCTGTGACCTCCTTCACCCCTATGTGCCACCAAGAGCACTGAGGTCATCTGCACAACTGCTCCTTATAGTGCCAAAATCTCGGCTGAAGTCGAGGGGAGAGCGAGCTTTCTCAGTTGTTGCTCCTCGACTTTGGAATGACTTGCCTCTGCATAAATCCAGGGCCTCATGTATAATGCTGTGCGTAGAATTCACACTATAACATGGCGTACGGACAAAAGCAGAAATGTTCGTACGCACAAAAAAATCCAGATGCATAAATCTGTGCGTTCGCCAACTTCCACGTTTTTCCGCTACATAAATCCCGGTCAGCGTGAAAAGTAACGCACGTGCACGCGTCTGCTGTCCCGCCCCAACTCCTCCCAGAATTACGCCTCTTTGAATATGCAAATCAATATAAATAGCCCTGAAGCTCAGCCTTCTGTGAAATGACAATGGCAAAAGCACGGGGGAAAAACGTACTATTTGTTGGTTTAAACAGTGATATAATCAACCAAAGGAAGCTGATTGAGTGACATAGAGTGTCGGAGAAACTCGAAAATTCAAGTTCACAAGTCACACGGTGCCCCAAAATAAAAAAGAAGCAGTCAGATATCAAAGTCGCCGTGAAAAGGCGAGTTGTAGCCCACCGTCTGAGTGTCATATGAAAGCTTATTAGGGTACAGAGAAAAAAAAATAGGCACACAGTGGGGAAAAAAGCACGAAATGTCAACTTTAATCTCGAAATTTCCACTTTAATCACGTACTGTAGTTTATTTTGTCATTAAAGTAGAACGTCATAAACTTCATCTTAAAATCGTTTAATTTGCTAGTTTCTCAAATCCCACCGTAACTAAAGTAGCACGTTAAATGTTTTGTTTTCTATGTGTTCTTCTATGTGTTCTATGTGTGTGAATCACTATGTGCTTCTTAAACGGACTTTCTCTTCCTCCTACAGGACACAGAATCCATTACATTCGTGATGTAACAGCTCTCTGAATAATTAAAATACTGAGATGTATACGTGATATCTTTTTCATGATGATAGGAGTTAAAGCATGTTATTAAACATGGGAACACGGCGACACAGTGATAGTGACGATCAGGCACCTCGTCCACAGATTGTTCCTGCCTCCTGCGAGATGTTTGCTGCGCCGTGCACTACCTTCGATGAAATCATTTATTGCAGCAGTATTGTCTCTTTCAAACGTACTAACCTGCAATTCCTGTCCTTCGTTTTCTTTCTCCAAGTAACCAATCACCACAGAAACAGCTCTGTAATAGACGTTGTAGCAGTAGAGCGTATTAGTGCTCCCTTGAACCCTCAGGTACCACTCCAAACACCAGGTAAAACTATAATTATTATTTATTTTACAATAATGTGCACTAAGCACCCTCCACTCCACAATACACATACAATACTATTATTTATCCAATAATCAATAATCAAACCAATCCTCCACTCCCAGAAGCGTTGCCACCCTTCCTCCCAGCTCAGCTCACTGTCTGGGCTCTCCCATAGTCCTTTTATACTCTCCGACCCGGAAGTGGCTCCAGCCCAGCAGTCCATGAGTCCTTATCACTTCCGGGTCAGATTAAAAGTCCTTTTCTTCAACCCGGAAACACATTGTTCCTTCTGGTCATATGATCATGACGTGCTTCCGGGTTATATGGAAGGCATAAGTCCTTGAGCCTCCCTGCAGCGTCCTCTGGTGGGCCCCACGGTGTCCAGCAGGGTTGGGAATAAAAACTCCACTGTCCATAATTCCCTGCTGGTCTTTGGGGGACTCCCATGCTACAGGGAGGGCTCCATCTAGCGGCCTGGGGGTGCTGGCCGGGATAAACAGCCGGCCGTCTCCCACAATGTTAAGCCATCTGTAAGATTAGAACGCCGATTCTTCAAAAATTTTAAGGAACATTGAAATATTTTCGTAGTACACATTTAATTATTGTATCCATCTATCTTTCTAGTGTCGCGCCAACCCCAGCAAGAATACAGCGCGAGGCAGGAATAATCGGGGTGCCAGCTCGTCGCTAGCACTGCGACACCGTGTTCTCACATGTTTAATTATTAACAATATAGATTATTTAAATGAAGTTAGTTTTATCTATATAATATAACTAGCAAAATACCCGCGCTTCGCAGCGGAGAAGTAGTGTGTTAAAGAGGTTATGAAAAAGTAAAGGAAACATTTTAAAAATAACGTAACATGATTGTCAATGTAATTGTGTTGTCATTGTTATGAGTGTTGCTGTCATATATATATACATATACACATATACACACACATATACAGATATATTATATATACATATACACATATATTTTTTATATATATATATATATATATATATATATATATATATATATACACACATACATACATACATACATATACACACATAGATGCACTTACAATAACATAGAAATCAATATAAACAACATTAACATCATTATCATATGAGAATATGAAGTAATATATAAGAAGCACATTTCATATAAATATAAATTATTAAACAGTAAAATCTTCTTCTATAATTTGCTACCGTGGCTTTTCGTTGGTCTGTCCAGGATTTTAAATCACCTGTAGCTTGCAAACCGTTTCACCTATTGACTTGAAATGTGGTACACATATAATACGTCACGTCTGCTATCCGCTTTATAGGTGATGATTGTATTACTCTTTTTATGTTTATTTTATTTTAGAATCAACTCCTATCTGCGCACACCAGGGCGGCCGTGGGCAGATGCGTATGGTGTATTCACTCCATGTTATCGTGCATTGCGTTGTCACTGGTATTTTGATAAAAGAATTTGAACAATATATAAGAAGCGTATAAATTATTAAACAGTAAAACATTAACATTTAAGAAGTAAAGTTACATTGAGTACTACTGCAGTGCCTTCGGGTATACCTCATTTTTTGTTTGCCCATTACATGCTTAAATGTATACATTTTTTGGTGTACCTACCCGAGAACACGTGACATATAACCGAGCGTGGGAGAAGCATGGATTTTAAACACGCGTTGAGTTCATCTGCTGGTCTCCCTCGTGGAATAACTGGTAATGTTTGACTAAAATGTACAGCGAGTAAAACGACATCACCTCCTTTTTTTTTTTTTACGATCTCTGAGATCTTGCTTTTTTCGGTTCAAGGCTTCATAAGGTCTTTTATGTGCCATGGTGTACTTAATAAGTACTAATTATCCCAAACCATCATCTTTGAATGTTGCAAGACATTCGCCTTGTATGTAGATCGGGGTAATTACATTCATTGCATTCCTAGTCTGAATCACAATCTGATTGTATGGGTGGTTACCTGGCACTGTAGGGTTGCCACCCGTCCTTTAAAATACGGAATCGTGCCGCGTTTGAGAATGAAATTGCGCGTCCCGTTTTGAATCAATACTGGACGGGATTTATCCCGTATTTTTTTTATCTTTTTTTTTTAAAGCAGCGTGTCATGCAAATCATCCCACACGCATTTTATGAAGATGCCTCCTTTCCTACTTTTGATTGGGTAATACTTGATGTCATCGTTAGTTTGATTGGTCTTTTTAACTGTCCAGTGAGGAGGGCGTGTCTTTTAAGTACAGTCTGCAAAGTGTTGGCACTGAGATGTGGCGTCAGCGCCAGAGTTGAAGCCCCTAACGTTGCGGTCAGCAAGTCGGCTAACATCCGCCATGTGCCGTCTTTCAGTTGCGAGAAGCAGATCATAGAATGGTTGAAACTGTTGCCCCTAATGTTGCGCCACGGCGTGTGGTTCGTTTATACCTCGTGTCTTCTCATTAAACTTTTATCTCGCGAATATGTTATTGCAATCCGCAGCGGGAGCGTTTCTATAAACTTAATTTAAACTTACGTTTTACACCGTGCTTTGTTTCCCTTATGAACATGCTTGTATGCTTCACTCGCTCCGTTCTCAATTGTTTAATTAATTTTTTGCTCTTCGCTGTTTCCGGTTGTTCCTCCATTTCCCCCTACTTCGTTCTTTTATCTCGCGAATATGTTATTGCAATCCTTAACGGGAGCGTTTCAATAAACTGATTGAAAATAGTTTTGCATTTACCTTTTTAGTAAAAGGCGAGCTTTTAAGCCTGAGAAATCACCCCGTAAATGCACACGTTTAATTGCACATGTGTTAATATGTATGGTTATACAGTATTAAAAGACAGTGAACAACGTCAGTTACCTTTGTTCCCGCGTTTGATAAAAGGTGAGCTTTTAAGCCTGAGAAATCACCCCGTAAATGCACACGTTTAATTGCACATGTGTTAATATGTATGCTTACACAGTATTAAAAGACAGTCAAAAATTAACGTCATTTACCTTCGTTCCCGCGTGTGACTCGTGCTGTAAATCTCTTCCTTGTTTTTAGTTCACGTGATTACGTAGGAGGCGTGATGACGCGATACGTGACTCCGCCTCCTCCATTACAGTGTATGGACAAAAAATATGTTCCAGTTATGACCATTACGCTTTGAATTTCGAAATGAAACCTGCCTAACTTTTGTAAGTAAGCTGTAAGGAATGAGCCTGCCAAATTTCAGCCTTCCACCTACACGGGAAGTTGGAGAATTAGTGATGAGTCAGTCAGTCAGTCAGTCAGTCAGTGAGTCAGTCAGTGAGGGCTTTGCCTTTTATTATTATAGATAAACATATTTTGCTGCATTTCATCTTAAAAATGATATATCGTCATCATATGTAAATATGTGCTTTATAAAGTGGCTCAGGTTGTGCAATATTATAACTTGTTTTGTCTTGGTAGAGTAATATTTTACTCGACTTTCCCCTTTTGTATTATTAATAAGTAGCCTTTGTCAGAATGCCTCAAATCTCCCAGATTTACCACTATTTCTAAGGTATTATAGTATATACTGTAACTTCTCCCCACCTTCCCTCCTACATCTATAACCTCAGGCAATTAGGTGTAGTAAAAGACAAGCAGGAGTTAAGTTACACATAAAATAATGTATTATTCATAATATTCATAAATAATAATAATATGCAAAGTACATTTGAATATTGGCAAACCATACAACCTGATAAATGGTGATGTGTAGTTTCAGGCGACACACAGACTTGTTAGTTACTTTAAATGTCTCTAGCTAAGGCATCATTGGTGCTCAGCTCTCTTCAGAACAGGCTGCATTGCTGTCTCAATATGGCTGCTGAGCTGTGCTCTTCATTGTGTTGTCCATTCATCAGTTTGGTAAGAGAGAGAGAGAGTGAGGGAGTGAGCAGATTTATAGATGTTCTGTCCAACCCCTAGAGCCAATAGGACGTCATGTCATAGTACTTAAAGGCTTCTGATACAAGCCAGTTTCGAACAGCCATACTTCAGACCAATGGGGGAACTGAAGACATCTTCACGCCTGCCATCCCCCAAAACCATTTGTTGAGCTAAAGTTTGCCAGTTAGGCAGCCTGGCTTTGTGTGGGAGTTGAGAGACTTCAGAGGAACATTAGCCAAACTTGTTTCAGGCAATTCCCCCCAACTCTGTCGTAAAATTCAAAGAGACTCAGTCCTTGGGGGTTGTAAACATGAATGCTTTTCACTAATGTAACAGTAATATGACATTGCTTTGCCTAAATTACAAATAAAGACATACAAAATATTTATCAACTTGCATGCAAAATCTCACATCACAACATAACCGTATCACAAGTTTACAGTGAGGTGATTGTACTAACGAGTACAAACAGTTCTACAAGGAGTACTTCATGGACTGATTGAGTGTGTTTATAGCTCTTGGGATGAAACGGTTTCTGAACTGCGAGGTCCGTACAGGAAAGGCTCTGAAGTGTTTGTCGTATGAGAGCAGTTCAAATAGACTGTGCGCATGGCTGAGGCAGCATGTGCTTGATGTTGTATACTGATAATTCTCTTTCCGATCAGCTGCTCCGAGTGGTGCAGTGAAAGTAACAACGCTAAAACAGTTATGGTATTTGGAATAGTTTGGCCATTCCGTGAACCATTATATTGTTACAGGTTAATTACAATCAGATGCCTTAAACTAATAAACAATATGCGGTTAATTTCGGTGTATTTATAAAGCCACGTCAGGGATGTGGATCTGAAAAAGAAAGGATAACCACACAGGAACAGTAGCACTGCTTTGACGTTGGGTGCTGCCAGTTTGCAAAACTGAGCGGAGAACTTGCGTACGTACGCCAGGGTATGAGCTACCGTGGAAATGTGTGTGGCTTTACGCCAAGTTTAGGTTTTATACATCGCAATTTGAGCGTGGAAACAGGCTTACGCAGCATTTTTGTGCGTACGCACCGTTTATACATGAGGCCCCTGGTCTTCATCCTCAATCAAGGTTTTTAAAAGTTGGCTTACGACCGCCTTGTTTTCTTCTGTCTTTCATTATGTATGATAGTATTGTGATGGATGTTATAATTGGTTGTTTTATTAATCTGCTTTTGCATGATTGTTTGTATTGTGTTTATTTTAATGCTTTTTTGTACAGCACTTTGGCGCACCCAGAGGAAACCTGCCTCATATTAAGGAGACTTGGGTTTGCTTCCCGGGTCCTCCCTACGTGGAGTTTGCATGTTCTCCCCGTGTCTGCATGGGTTTCTTCCCACAGTCCAGAGACATGCAGGTTAGGTGCATTGGCGATCCTACATTGTCCCTAGTGTGTGCTTGGTGTGTGAGTGTGTGTGCCCTGCGGTGGGCTGGCACCCTGCCCGGAGGGTTTGTTCCTGCCTTGCGCCCTGTGCTGGCTGGGATTGGCTCCAGTAGACCCCTGTGACCCTGTGTTAGCATATGGCGGGTTGGGAAATGACTGACTGACTGTCTCCAATTTCTACATCTTATGTTTCTTATTTAATGATTTGAGATCGAGGAATTTCCATTGGCTGGTGTGGATTAGGCGCTATATTGAAAACAGCACGTAATCATAAAGGGCTGATTGACACGAGTTCAAATCCACTCCTGTCCCTGGAGATTCAGCACACAACACTTTAAGTCGGCCTTTGAAATGTCGTATTTAATTTGTACAACTGGAAGAGGTTTTAACAATCCCTCTTTTTTCAATGTTAAAAGCATCAATTCAGACAGAAGCAATTCGCGCTGCTCCAGAGGGCTGGCCCACTCATTTCTGATTTAAAAATGTCACCCACTTTCCTGTAATCGGCGCATAAGCCCAGTTTATGAAACCAATTGTTGTTTTGCTGTTTTCACTTCTTTCTTAACTTGTTCTTGAAGATGGGCTTCTCCTTGTGAGTGCAATCAGCTGCCGGCTGAGTCACCCGCTAAAAGCTGAGAACGTGGCAGTAAAAGTGCCAGGCGTGTAATGCCAAACCTGCTCTGGGCTTAGAGACAAATGTGGCATTTACAGTGAAAAGAGGCAGAGAGGAGAGCGCGTCACGTAACCCTCAATCAGACAGACACACTCGAGGAGAAACGTGCAGTTAAACTGCGCTCCTCAAATTATTTCCATTTAGTGATACAAGGCAGCAAACGGCAGGCAGAGGATGACTCCATCACACTGCTGACTCCCTGCTGAGCAGCACACGGGCAAGCGTAATGATCTGCGCTTTGGGTCTTACTGGCCAGGGTGGCACTATTGTGAAAATAGCCATCCACCCATTAAAAAGAAGTGCCAGCTATCTATTATATATTGCCTTTCATGTCTATCTATCTATCTTTCTATCTATCTATTATGAAAAAGTAAGAAGAGAGGTTAGGAGCACACGCTGATGGAGCGCATTGCTGCACCCACCACATGACAAACCAACTCAGGATCCCATATTAGGACCGGACTGCAGCCATGCAATGGGTGGCACCTCAGTACCACACAAGTTCAGATGGAATAGAACAGTGTAAGGTTATGGTGGCTGCAGTGCCAATCCTAATCTCCAGGTTTTCCCCTGCAGGTTGGAGGACCTACAGTACCTACAGGGCTGGATGCAGATTAACGTCATACCCAGGATGGAGCAATTGCAGGTTAAGGGCTGTGCTCAAGGGCCCAACGAAGTAGAGTCACTTTTGGCGTTTATGCGATTTGAACCGGCAACCTTCTGATTACCAGTGCAGATCCCTAGCCTCAGGGCCTCCACTCCACCCTAATTAAAATATTAAAAAAAAAAGAGAGCGAGAAACAACAAAATTAGGGTTAGGGGTAGGGTTAACCCCCTATACAACTTGAAGAAAGAAACATGATATAGGTGCAGAATCGATTTGCTCTGACAGGAGTCTCTTTGGCACTGAATTCAAGATGGCAGTGCAGACGGTTTTTTAGGAAGAGGAGGAGGAAAGGGCAGGCCCAGGAGGCCAGAAGGTGGAAGTGACATCATTAGTGATTTTGTCCATCAATCATCCATTCTGCATTGGGAGGAACAGAAAAGGCATTAAGTAATAACGCCATCCCCTGGCTTGGAGTGTAATCACTAGAGGACCAGCTCTGAAGTTGTCTGCCACGTGCAAGGGTGTGACACTATTTATGAATTATATAGTGTTTTTCATATCATACCTATCTACGTATCTATCTATCATATTGTGCCTTTCATATCATATCATATCAATCTATCTATTATATAGTGCCTTTCACATATCTATCTATCTGGGGAGGTGAACTGGTTCCTCTCGAAGATCAGGAGCTGGACAGTAGAGTTCAGTTATACAGGGATAATAAGCGCAATGTAAGGCGCTATTAACAATACGTTTTTTCGCTGCTATGGAGCTCCAGTGTTATCACATATCCACTTTTCAGTTTATTTTAATGGAGTAAACTGGATTTCAGGTGACAAGGTGGCGCATTGGTTAGCACAAGTCTCGGTCCGGCTTTGCCTTTGTACAGTTTGAATGCTCTCCTTGTGTGTGCGTCGTTTTCATTTGGGTTCCTCCCACACTCTAACTGGATTGTGAGCCCAAGTGTGTCCTACGAACAACACCAATTTTGGGTCACGGGCTCCTTGCGCTCCTGAGCTGGGCAAACAGATTTAAACATGGATGATTCAGAATCGAATTCCCGTCCTCGTTTTCCATGGAGTGGCGCAGGGACAGTGGCGACGGATTCATTAATTGAGCCTCACAGCTGTCAAAAACTTCAAAAGCAGATGCACGTGTAATCTTTTCGATGGAGATTTAATAAGGAGGCAATGCAGATTTGGGGGCTTCTCCTTCTCCCTGAACTGTCGTTTTTTTTCTCCTGCCTAAAGCCTTCCTAAAGTCCCAAATCACAGGCTGCTGGCGGATAAAAAGCCTCGAAGCAAAGCTAGAAATGCGCACGCAGTGAGCCGCCGGGGTTCGTCTAATCTCCAGATCACAAGTTCCCTTCAGGAATGTCACCCTGCCGCAGCCTTATTTGGAGCGACGCTCGCGGGCGCAGCGTTTGAACGCTGAGTTTTGGCCGGCAGTGCTGCTGCAGACAGAATTGCGCAGGCGCAGACGAGACGCACGCACGAGTACGCGGTCTGGAAAGCGGACTCGCGCGCTGCCGACATGCTTTCTGCTTTCGCGGCTGTCTGAGCTAAGACACCGGCGGGCAGATGATCTCTGCGCTCCAGGAGGTCGGCTTATCGAGACTTATGGAAGGGGAAAACATCATCTGAACCAAGCATGACCCTCATCACCCGCCCCTGTTGGCATTACATGTGATGCCTCCTGCTGTGTTATTTCAGAGGTGGCCTTGACTATTTGTCCTCTAAAGGTCTTAGGGGTAGTGGCAAGGCACTTGACCCAAAGGGCTTCATGGTCAATGGCCGGAGAATATAAAAGGTAAAGGAGTCAGCCCTGTCAGGCTGGAGAAGGCAAGAGCCATTGGGGTGAGTGGTGGGTTACCCACCCAAAGGAGGAAACAAAGCAGGACAGAAAAAAGAAGAAAAAGTGAAAGGAGGTGCAAATATGAAGGAAGAGATTAATAAGTTAAATGTACCCCTTCATCCAAAGAGACATTTGAGATACTGGGTGGGGAGCAGGCAGGTGTAGTGTTTGCTCATATGTAGTGTCTTTCATGGGGCGACTCATAGTAGGTGACCTTGAGCCTCCCTATCCTGTCAGTGTCTTCTAGCATTATATAGCACCTTTCATGGAGTGTCTCTATAAGAAAGAAGGCTGGCAATAGACTAATGCCAGTGAATTTCATTCTTTCTTGCTTTATAGCGCCTTTTATGGAGAGAGAGAACCACCGAGCAAGTGACTGTTGCCAATAGAGCTGATTCTTTGCCATCTCTCCTTATCCAAGAAGCATCCGGCATCATCCCAGATCACCTTTCATGAGGAGACAAATCCATCGGCCGAGCTCATTCCTTACTCTTTCTCCTCTCCTCATCCAGGTAGTATCTTCCACCACTATATAGCGCCTTGCATGTGGAAATCTCATGGAAAAGGAAGCCCAGATAGACAGAGCCTACCACCCTGAGTGCCAGACACTGGCGCCTTGGCACAGATGCCACGGAGGTTGTGACCTTTTTGTACTTCATGTAAATGGCACTTCTTGAACTAATTGAAGAAGCCAGCGTTCATACCAGGAGGCCAGCGGTCTGTGACACAGAAGGTTTGTAATTAATTTTCCATTTGCTGAGCTTGTATTGTGTGCTCATGCTTGAAGCCAACCGGGTCCTCCTGCCGCACTTGAGCTCACATTTTTAAAATTCAGCTTTGTAATAAAAGCCCGTGGAGCGGAATGCCTCAATAAATAAGGAGGTGTTTGGTGCCCGATGTCGCTTTACCTACCTGGCACTCTGCTGTCATTGGAACAGCAGGCTGCCTCGTCTTAATCCATCTGGCCTCTTTAAAATGGCTGACCTGGGCTCTGTAGAGCACTGGGTGTTGAAAGGTACAGCATAAAAATAAAAGCTCAGTTAAAGGGGGCCGCAAAACAGCAAACATGTGGGCATACAACACCAAAATCTAATGGGCCCTTCACTGGCATTACTTCTGCAGGTACGGAGATATTCGTGTATCAGTGCGTGGACTGTCACCCCCTAGTGGTGCTCAGAGGTAAGTGCGTCAACTCCAGGGATCAAGAGATGTTATACCGCTGTCCCCCAAATGATATGTAGCTGCATTTGGATGTTGTCCCCCCAAAAGACATAAGCCTCTGGTTATATAGTGCCTTTTAGAAATGTCATTACATTACATTGCATTGCATTTCCTCAGTGCTGGATTAACCAATAGGCACATGTAGCATATGCTACGGGCCCTGCAATTTTGGGGGCCCCCAAATGGTGGACCCAATATTTAATGAAAAAGTGTAGCATTGAAAAACTGGTCTTTAAAAATATTATCTTTACGTTTTTAAACTGTAAATTTCCTACACAACAAAACTTTAGGGGCCCAACACATAAAATTCACATAAATATTATAAGATTCTTATTATAATCGAGAGTAAAATAATTATTTAGTCCGGTTTGAACTGTTCAGAATCTAAACTTCAGATGATGCAGACTAAAAGGGCCCCCAAATTTGAAATGTGCTACGGGCCCCCAAAGCTCTTAATCCGGCCCTGCATTTCCTTATTTGGTTGATGCCTTTATCCAAAGGCGACTAGTGTGCTTGGTGTGTTTGTGTGTGTCCTGCAGTGGATTGGCACCCTGCCCAGGATTGGTTCCTGCCTTGTGCCCTGTGTTGGCTGGGATTGGCTCCAGCAGACCCCCGTGACCCTGTGTTCGGATTCAGCGGGTTGGAAAATGGATGGAAGGATGGACTTACATTTATGATACAATTGGCTTCAATTTCTTTTGGTTTTCCAACTGGCAGGTCATGTGACTGGCTCAGGGCCACACAATGGTGTCAGTAGTGGGATTTGAACCCCCAACCTCAGGGTCACATTAATCACGTAAAAACAAACAAATAAACAAAATGCATTGTAGTGACCCGGGGTGGCGAGAGGTGCAGGAATGCAAAACGGGTGGCACGTGGCCATGAAAATGATCTTTGGCTTGCTGCGTGGCTGCTCCGCCACACTGCTTGGGTAGCCTCCAGTGACACACGCTCCCATCTGCTTTGTCCCTTTGCCCGCTCATGCACGCCACCCAGCTCCACCCCACAATACTCACCCGGGGTCAAAGGTAACCCGTATGCCACACTAACCCCCACCTCCCCACCCAAGGACGGGGGTCATGTCAACTGTCACCTCTAGACATCCCACCACTGCCGGCTTAAAGCAAATCTCATCTCGGAAAACAAATGAGAAGACGCCACCTCCAGGTCCTTGCCGTCTGCCCGCGTGGAGCGACTGAGAAACGCCTGGGGCAACTGCGGCAATGCGGAGATTAAATGACCCCTGACGCCTCTGGCTGCGGCTAATCAAAAAGAGCGGCGCGTCCCCCGTCTGAGGCCAGTGGCTTTAATATCTGTTAGGCTGCGGCGGCCGTTGGACTTGTTTATTGTTTAATCAGGCAAACGAGAAACTGAAGTGAGACGTTTAAATGGAAATGTCGGCAGTGCCTTGGGGGTTGGGAGGGATGGGCGGTGGGCAAGAAAAACTGACAGGCAGAGGGTGGGAGGCGAGTGATCAACCAGTCAGTTGACTTTTAATGTGAGGATAATCACAAGCAACTGGCATGAGAAAGCGAGACTCCATCGGCCCGTGCATATTTTCATAACCCAGTTAGCCCGTTAGACAAGAACCAACCTGGGCACGATGCCAGTCAGTAAGAGGGCACCCTTATGAACATGGAGCCGATTTAGAGTCACCGTTCAACCTAGCCTGCTCCTGGGGTGAAGGATGGAAGAGAAAAATACACAGAGCTGAACCCAAGTCTCTGAGGCACTGGCACAAAGTACCACCATGATGGCATACAGTGGCAAGAAAATGTATGTAAGCTGATTGGAATTCCTTGGATTTCTACATTGATTCCTCATAAAATGTGCTCTGATCTTCGTCTACTGCACTGTCGGGCGGCGCACCAGTGTGGAATTTTCTAGGGGCGCCGCGAAAACTTTTGTAAAATATTTAAAATTGCTAGTGTTTTTGAACTTTTGGTTGATTAAAAAGATAATGTTTAAAAAAATATATTTTATGTTGGAAAAACAGATAACGGTTAATCAGATTGTTGAATAAACGAATGTATTTATTTTGAATGCAAGTTAAATTTTTCGCTGTTCACCATTCATCATAATATCAACACCAGCGATGTCAAAAACACATCTCGTGAGACTTAAAAAGTGTCGTTGTTAGAAGATCTCGCTCACTGGAAGCTCTTATCTCTGTGAGCAAAGTTTGTCAACACTCACGGAAAAGAAGTCTAAGAAACGCGAGAGACTTCAAATGATCGACAAGGAAATGCGCGTCTGTCTTTCGAAAACTGATCCTCGCGTCAATCTCATATGTGCTGAAAAACAATCTCAGCGTTCATCCATCCATTTTCTAACCCGCTGAATCCGAACACAGGGTCACGGGAGCCAATCCCAGCCAACACAGGGCACAAGGCAGGAAACAATCCCGGGCAGGGTGCCAACCCACCGCAGGACACACACCAAGCACACACTAGGGCCAATTTAGAATCTCCAATCCATCTAACCTGCATGTCTTTGGACCGTGGGAGGAAACCGGAGCGCCCGGAGGAAACCCACGCACACACGGGGAGAACATGCAAACTCCACGCAGGGAGGACCCGGGAAGCAAACCCAGGTCCCCAGGTCTCCTAACTGCGAGGCAGCAGCGCTACCACTGCGTCACCAATCTCAACGTTCACATTAATTAAATTTAAGATTTATCCTTTGATTCCTTTATTAATAAAATGTCATTCACACTTTTAAAATTAACTGTTTTTATTGGCGATTGTCCATAGATTGTGTCGTCACGACTTTATTTATGGGCAGTCCCTCAGGTGCGCCGCGAAAGAAAATTTTTGGACTTTGTGCGCCGCAACTCGAAAAAGGTTGCCTTTCACTGGTCTACTGGAAGTCACAATTCTGGACAAACCCATGATGGCTAAATTAATAATAACGGGCACACGAGTTGGAGCTCTCATGTCTTCTTTGAGCTCATTCACAGTGCAGGTTGGACAAAGTAAGTGGGCTCTGCCTTTTCGGGTACCACCCACAAAACTCATCGTCCTTAGAAAAGAGATACACAGACATATACAGGGTGCGCACAAAGTCCGTAAACCCCTATCATTAGGAGCATTTACAGGAATAACCGTGACAATTTGGTTCCTGTGGACATCAGCCCAAGTCTTCCCGGTGTGTTTCCGACATCCCGTCTGGTGCTGCCACTTAAGAAATTGCAACAACGTGGCGGTTGTTCCAAGACGAAGCGATGGGTGACACAAGTGTTTTCACGATCGAGGAGCGTTTGGTGGCCACTGTGTGGGTTCATGAGCAGCCTGTTACTGGGAAATCGATCAAAAATGTCATGGATGACTTTGTTGTGCGTTTTGGGAAGGCATCGCCGACAAAGAGGACGTTGTTGCAGTGGGAGAAGAAGGCTTTTGCAACGGGCAGTGTCCGAGATGCACCGCGAAGTGGAAGACCATCCACAAGGCATGAAACTAGTGCAGATGTGGCAGGGTCTGTCCAACGATCCCCAATGAAATCCACTCGTAAACGTGCGGCTGAGTTGGGAATAGCGGAATCGACAATGTGAAAACACATCAAACAGGACTTGCAAATGAAATGTTGGCGTCCATCGATGTTATCAGATGCCGACTTGGACAGATGTCAGGAAGCTTAAGTGATCTGATGCTGCACCAATTTCCAACAAATGCTGAGAAGGAAAAGGTTATGTTCTCTGACAAGTGCGCGATTTATCGCAGCTCCCGCAATCGAAACGTGTTTTTCTGGGGAAAAGAAAATCCACATCTCTTTGAAGAAATTGAGCATAACCCACCACACGTGATGATCTGGGCCGGAATGACAGCACAGCATTTGTTTGGCCCTTATTTTTTTTTTGATGGTTCTGTTAACCAAATCAGTTATCTGGAAATGCTGAATAGCTGGCTCATCCCGCAACTGAGAAACCAGGGCGTCCTTGACAGTGTTTGCGAAATGGGCAGGTGCCCCGTCGAACCGAAACGGTATCCGTCAATACGGGCGCGCACATAAAGGCGACCTTCAAAAGGGCGACCTCAATTGAGCGCCGAATAACTGCGCGCATAAATAAAGGAGCGCTTCAAAAGGGTGACGTCAATTGGGCGCTGCGAATAAAGGCAAACGCAACAAAATTACAGAAAATTTATTAGATAAAGGCAATGATTGAACGTATAAAAAGGTAAAAGCAAGAATATTAAAACATCCAATTAATTAATGCATGAACTTCTAACGAACTATTTTTAAAGCTCTCTATATTTCGTTGTTTTCAAAATTACAGAAAATTCGATTAAGGCAATGACTGAATGTACAAAAAGGTGAAAGCAAGTTACACTTGAAGCTGTAGATTATGTGCAATGCCACGTAGATATTCGAGATGCGGTCTATTAGCATAATCAAGGACAATTAATTTAATTCGCTCCGAAGGTCATCCTTTTGAAGCGCTCCTTTATTTGCGCGCGCATTTATTCGGCGCTCAATTGAGGTCGCCCTTTTGAAGATCGCCTTTTTGTGCGCGCCCTTATTGAATAGAACGTTGTTGAAACCAATCACCGTGCGCGATCTCCTCAACGATGTTTTTGGGAATCGTTGGATCGGACGAGGATCAAACAACAATCCCGCTCCTCTTCCGTGGCCTCCGAGAAGCCCTGAGCTCACAACTCCAGATAATGCACTCTGGGGATTGATCAAAGAAGATGTGAGGAAGTGACGTTATTCATCGAACGACGAACTGAAACGTGCGGTTTGCGCAGCGTTCCAGAAAGTCAACACGCAAATGTTGCAGAACATGAGCAGGAGAACCTGGCTGCGCATTCGACTATGCAGAGATCATGGAGGGATCCATACAGATGTTTTGGATTCCTAAGAGGTAACCTTTAGCTTTCAAAATCCTCCCAAAGATAGGGGTATACGGACTTTGTGCGCACCCTGTAGAAACGGAAGAATCCACAATAGACGTAAATGAGAAATGTGAGCTCCAGCCGTGGACCCTGGCTATGACCTACCAGATAAACAGGAAAGACGCTCCATAACAGATAGTTAGATCCAAGAGCTTGCAGCAGCAGGTGTGGACTGAGAAAAGGTCAAAATCCTTGAAGTGAAACCAGAAACCAAGATGGAAATCAAAATGCAAGATTCTCCTGACACCAAACACCTGGCTGATCTCCACAACAGCAGCGGGTTCCCCAGGAAGGCGTGGCCAAGAGCAAACAGCTCCTGCAGGGAGTGGCAGGAGGCAGGCAGTGATTGGAGGATGAAAGAAATGAGATGGGTGTGGCTTTACATCACAAAGTTGTACTTCTGATCCTCACACTGCCTTATTGTGGGACCCCCAGAATGAATCTTGTAACCCTTGTTTTTGGGTTAATGACCACCACAAAGGGCCACATGCACTCAGTACACATGATTTACCCGACTTCTCTTTGTGGCCATCCCTCCTGCCCTAATCTGAATGTGCCAAGTGTGCCAGGCTTGATGGTGGGGGGGCATCCTTAAGCTGAAAAGACTGGATGGTGAGGCTGCTTTCTGTCGTACTGTTTGAAATCAGGACCATCTGTAGATGACGAAGCACCCCTGGCGTCTTAACCTCACTCACGTGCCTCATCGCCACTAGGGGGCCCCACTGCCCGCAGCGTAGAGGGAGACAGACAGATGTCAGCTCGATTCAGGATCAGTTTGTTCAGTGCGCCGTTTCAAATGAGATGGCGTTGTTTTTTCCCCGCCTTGATGTTCCCAACTTTTATGTGAGCACTTTATCATTTTTGGCGTCGGCGTCCACCGAGACAGCTACAGTAAATAAGCAGGCTTGATTTACATCTGGGGACAGGTATTTTGTAGCAAAATGTGCAGTTCATTAGCGGCGGCGGAGGGAAATGCAAAGCGATTTGTCTGCGATCCTCCATTAGCATGTAGCACACGGACGCCGTTTTCATGACTGCTTTCGGAGAAGCCTTCAGGCGACGTGCAGAGGGCACCAAGATTAAAAACCTCAAAGCAACCCACGGAAATCATTTCCTGATGCCAACTCAACAGACTGAATTCAATCCAGCATGAAATG